>NC_074726.1:1093950-1146450 GCF_947242115.1 Biomphalaria glabrata | reverse complement strand
TGCGCAGGCTTATGATCCGATGACCATAATACGGGCGCTATTCACGTGCAAAGTTCATGCCAGTACTGTCCCTTGCCTTAGAATATAGCACGCTAAACTGTATTACTGGCCTGTGTCACATATGTCAGCTGATCACACACAGTTAACCCTTTTGCGTCGCGAATAAGGTTATAAAAGTATTATAGATTCGTTTCTTGTTATTTAGAGATATTGTCTTGGAGCGCCAGATTGTTTGAAGACTGGTGGCTACTGTTGAAAGTTTTAAAAAGTTTTCAAGAACAGAAACTCTATTGTCTTTTGGTTCCTAATCCTTAACTTCCAGTGAGTTATTTCCCTTATCGTTCTGCATGTACCTGCAGGTAGAGAAAGCTTTGTGTTGCCACGCAACCAGGCAGACACCGGTGTTACATCTGTACAGACCTGATCAATTAACAAGCCAAGCTACCTCTCTAACTTTTGGCCACGTTTAGATCAGGAGCGTTTACAAAATGTGCTCCCGTGTTGGGAACTCTTGACAAACTTGAATAGAGTATCGATACTCACAATAACACCACTGACAAAATATCATAGTTTTATTATATTGTAGTAATCATTCTATTTCAGCCAACATCAAACAAATTACTTTTGTTTTTTCAATATTGTATTGGGAATTTTCGCGATTAATGCAAATTACAGACAGAGTTATGTGCTCTTTATTTACATTCTGATTCTGCTAGCTAGGGCAAAATTTGTACAAATTCTCCTTCTTCCCAAGTGCTATTAGAGCATGGAATGGGTTGTCTGAGCTAGCCAGGAAAACCACTGACTTGGCAGAATTTAAGTCATTGGTCAACATGCTTGACTAGAAGTAACGTCTGTATTTTATAAGATAAGATCTAGTCTACATACATTTTTAGGTAACGAAATACTGTAACATAGAAAAAGAAGAGCAGGCGATTGGTCAAGGGGCAGATGATGATGTGAGAGAGATGATAGCTCTATAAGAGAAACTTAAGGATGTGTGGCGAGAGGCTAAGTACGCTTGAGCTTGGCTTGGTTACTTATCAAGGGGGCTCAAAGTCCCACACCCTACTCTAGCAGAGTTGTGTTTACTGAGCGCCTAAAGATTGGACCGTTGCTCTATAAGCATAAGCATGACTGTTGCGCTAACTAAAAACTATTTTTAAAAAAGACAGGGAAATTGCAAAGTGATTGAAAGCAATTTAAAATTAAATTAATGTCACAGACGATAAATTTGATCGGTGTTTATCTAAACTCAACCATCATCTTATCTGTCCCTTGACTTTCGTTGTTGGGGTGCTGTGACAGTAAAACCAAGTCCCTCAACTCTTTCAGGTCAGCAGCTTGGCAGGATATCAGGAGCGAGGCCGGTCCATTGTTTTATGTTACCCAGCTTTTCTTTGGACGACCTTTTCTTCGTACTTTCTCCACTGTACATTGAAGGCTGACTTTTGACAGTGTGTCATGTCTTACAATATGACCATACCAGCTCAGCTTTCGTTTCTTCAAAGCTTTGAGGAGTTCCTTCTTTTTTGACCAGCCGGACTGTTGTCTTGTATCTCAACAATACTCTTTGAACTTTGTATGAACTCTGCTTTGTTACGGAGTTATTAGTCCCTTTGGATTCAAAATGCTTTTCAGTTGCGCCCCTACCCCATATTGATATCATTTTGCGCCACAACCGAACGGTTTGGAAATTTGCTTTACATTGTTAAGAGTTAAAAAAAATATATATATACATTTTTAAATCCTTGCCTATCCACGATTCTGCACACCAGTTATACCAAGGGGCTAGCTATTTATAGGGTTTAGACAAAGAAGATATTCAGTAGGCCTAATGACTAATGTTCTTTATGGTGTTCTGTAGTTCTGCAGCTGCACCGCCCTTTAACTCATTTCAAAAATCTTATTATGTATATATTCCGAGTCCTGAAAATGTTTATCGCGTCAGCTGTCATCATCATTTCGACTGAAAGAATAATTTTTGTTTTTCTATTGCCGCATATCTTAAAGCGTAGTGTTACCCCTCCCTCTTCCCAAATTCAGTTGTTGTTGTCAATGTAGTGATAAAGCAATGTGAATTATTTTATCTACTTATTAAGCCTACTTTTTTTAATGCAATATGGATCTGCGGAGTCTACACTATCCGTATTTGCAACTTATTTAAATTAAATTTGGTTGAATTTTAAATTTGGTAGTGGTAGTATGCATAAGGTGGTGTGTTTCTATTTTTCTCTAATCTTGTGTACAAGTCAGATGTTTATAGCAGCTATTGATAGATCCACTTAACAGCTTGGTGTCGTAGTGACCCAGACAGGCCAATAGTATTTTAGCTTGATTACAGTAGGCCAATTGTTATTACATTAATGATTGTATTTTTATAACTATGATTGTGGTATAATTTTTACTATCAGTAGTACAGTGTTTTATTAAATTGGATATTCTTACTACATCCTCCCGCACCGTTCGGCGTATTGGTCAATAAGTTGTCTCCATCGAAATTGATCTCCAAAAATGTCAGCCGCCTCTCCCAGCTGGTGTCCCCTGCCCTGAGATCCACTATGAGTGTGCGACGCCGAGTTATACGAAGGATTTCTGCAGTGGCGTAGCTACGGATTTTAGGGCCCGGGAGCCTATAACTCTTTAGGGGGCCCTGCAAATTTAACAGTTGACATCATGACATGAGATAATGGCGTAATATTTAATGTAAAAACACATTTCGGACACTCATTTTGGAGGCCCCCCTTGAAGTGGGGGCTCAGGGGCATTTTCAAATTTGGACCCCCCTCTCCCCACCCTAGCTGCTCCACTGGATCCCTGTTTGCGTTTTACTCGTATGGGTCCCCATTTGATTGTTACTCTTGGCTATCGCGATTTATTTTTACGGAGAGCATGTCCCGCAAGCATCACACGACTCTCGGTTACAACCGCATCAAGTGGTCGAGTGCCCGTTCGGCATACAATTTCTTTGTTTTTGACCCGATCTCTGTAAAATCTTAAGCCACTTCTGTTGAGCCGCAATTAATCATCTGTAAGTCTCGCATGCAAACATCGCCGTTTTTAGTATCATGGTAATAATATTCTTATCTTGATAAGGTGCATGTACTTTACTGATTATCCGGAATATATTTATCTCCCCCTGGCTGCTATAATACGTTTTCACATTAATTTTGCGCCCCGTGCAAGATTTGGAATTATTTTGTTAAAACGTCTCCGCTGTCTCTCCCGCTGCCAGGTATTTTAACAAGTCGGTAATTAAGCTAATTAAACATCTCAACGTCTATCTTGTTTATCGATTCACCTACCTGCGCATTACCAACATATCTGAACATCTCCATCTTTTAAAAGTATGTCAAGAATTTAGCCTCTTAGCTGGCGTATTTTCCCCTGAACTAAAAAAAACAACAACACATAATTTGTTATGACAAGATCTCTACAATTTCTGTCTATGTATTTTTTTTTTTCAGTTGATTGCAAGGCTCTATCTCCTCTTTACAGACCGCCACTCTCCCTTACTGCCGTGTTTCATTACTACACCCTCCGGACATGGGGGAGGTAGAAGGGCGCCAGTCGCGGTTCTGTTACATACATAGAAATAAATTCTTTACTTCACCCCTGGGGAACATTTTAAAACATTCAGCTAGAAATACTCACCTGTATAAGCCCCATATATCGCAAAAGATTTTCCTTTTGTAATTGGCATGTTACATTACCTTTTCTAAATATGCTTCTTGTCATAGACCAATTTTGTTTCAAACAATGTTTATGAAAATATATTAAAAATTATACACTCCAATTGTGTACTTCGAAAAGATGAGTTACTTTAGCTCGTAAAATCTTACTTAATCTATAACGAGCTTTAATTGTTTTCAATATCAAGTAGCTTTAAAAGCAATACATGAAGATCTACAAGGTAACGCGCCTTATAAGTGAGAAATATTAATCTAAAACGATAGGCTTATCGTAGTGCATAAAGATCGGATAATTGTGTCGTCAAAGAAGATCAGAGTAAAAATCTTATTAATTAATATCAGCCTACAGCTTTAAATAATTTTTTTTTGTAGTTGTTCTGGCGTGTTATCAAGGAACGTTAGTAAGTAATACTACACATATAAATATGTAGAAACCAGGTAACAAGTCTACACAAATAGGAAGTGTCGAAGATAAAAGTTATTCAACTAAAATAATATTAAGCTTTGATTAAAATATATCCATACCCTTTCTTCAAAGTGATTATTAGTATGGAGCTGATATTGCGTATATTAGTTTTCACGTTGGACGTTATGCAAACTGAACGATTGTAGAGTCATAACACTGCCACCTCCTTAAAGCTGTTCGTCTACAAATGGCAAACAAAAAAATCATAGGAGGCGCGGTGGCCGAGGGGTATACAGTCCACCCAGCTCCAGTGGCAATAGTTAGGAAAATGGTGGGTGGTTGTCAGGGCCGAACTTAGGCCGCTGCAACCAATGCTTCCTGATTTTTCCAGGAACTCCTGGAAATCTCCTGTAATAGCAAATTGTACGAAAAAGTGAAGAAATTTTCTGAAATTATTAAAATCTCCTAAAAACTCATTAAAATGTTAAAATAGACAAACTGTCATTTTGGGATGTCATTCAATATGGTAAACGCCAATCCTAAGCGTGAAAAAAAAAAAAAAACGACATTGTCAGCTTTCATTTAATAAAAATGTAACACAAAGACGCATGTATTTTCTAACACAAAATTTTAATTTTCACTTATTATCCTTATCCCTACCCTGACTAGGCCGCGCGCAATCCATTTCGCATAGAGCTCCGCAATTGTTAGGGTGGTTGTACTAGCTATATGACATCCTCGTTAACTTGGGCCACAGAAACAGATAACCTTTACATCAGGGGTTCTCAACCTGTGGATCGCGATCCCCTTGGGGGTCGATTGACAATTTGCCAGTGGTCGCCTAAGACCATCAAAATAAGGATTGTTATTGTCTATTCTTCTATTGCTGCTTTACATCGTCTGCCCCATAGATCGCAAGGTCTGAGATGGGAACTTGTTATGGAAAAACTTGGGAAGAATCTGTATACGAAGAAACTCGTTCAATCAAACTGGAATTCTAATTATTTCGAGTCTGGACACACTTTCGAAAATGAAAACAAAAACATTTTGTCAATTTCTATGTTATTTTTTTCCAGTTTTCAAATGCATCAAATTTATATTTTTGTTATTTCTGGTTAAAGTTTGTGCCGATATCATGAATAATCTTTCATTGGCACGTCAGTGTTCTCCTTCGTAGCGTTTTTTTTTTTTTGGTACCTAACGAAGGCAAAGATCAGTTTTTTAGGCCTCATTATTGCTGTAAGGTTCTCCAATAAGGTTACCTCAAACCTTTACATTCGGCTCTTCTCGCTATTCAAAATCTGTAACTCTTTCACTCCTAACTATCAACGTTGATTTGACCCCATTAAATTAATTTTTGGTTTATAAACTTTAATTTTTATAATATATAAAAGTGAATGCATTCTTCTATATTTAAATACCTAATATAACTTTTCCTGATAACATACAAAAAAGTTCTTGAAGTTTGATTATAACAGGGGGAGTGAAACACAAATGGGCAAAATGAATAACTCCATCGGAACGTGGAAAATAATTACGGAGAGAAAGAGTTAACTTCCTTACATTTGTTGGAGCTATTACAAAGCTTTTATCAACTCACTATGTCTGTCTGTCTGGTAAAAAGTCTGTACACTTCTCCCACACCCATTCCGTAGAGGTCTTAACAGATGACGACACCCCCAGCCCTTTTGGGTAAAACAAACATACATATTTTGTGTTTTTGTCAGTGTGAGGTATGTGTGTGTGGCTTATGTAACTACGTCACAGGAGAGTGTGTGATTGTTCCTACTGATGTATTACCCGCTGTGGGTAGATGTTTATAATTAGTGCGAGCGTGGCAAGTGATCCGCCCCTGACACCTAATGATTTAATGAGAGCTCAGTGCCACCAGTATCTTCAAGTGTGCAGTGCATTAACCTTTGAGGGGCGTACACTGCACGATTAGCTGGATAGGGTTTCAAGAGGTGATAGGGCCAGGTTGATGTGTGTCTCAATTTTCATAACTCTCACCTCTCTACGACTTTCTCTTTCCTTACCTCTCTTTCTCTCTCTTTCTATCTTTCCGTCTCTCTCTCTCTCTCTTTTTCTATATTTCCGCCTCTTTCTCTCTCTCTTTCTATCTTTCCTTCTCTCTCTCTCTTTCTTTCTATCTTTCCACCTCTCTCTCTCTTTCTATCTTTCTGCCTCTCTCTCTCTTTCCACCTCTCTCTCTCTCTCTCTATCTTTCTGCCTTTTTGTCTCTTTCTCTATATCTTTCCACCTCTCTCTCTCTATCTTTTCGCCTCTCTCTCTCTCTTTCCGCCTCTCTCTCTCTCTCTTTCCGCCTCACTCTCTCTATCTTTTCGCCTCTCTCTCTCTATCTTTTCGCCTCTCTCTCTCTATCCGCCTCTCTCTCTCTCTTTCCACCTCTCTCTCTCTCTATCTTTCTGCCTTTTTGTCTCTCTCTCTATATCTTTCCACCTCTCTCTCTCTCTCTATCTTTCCGCCTCTCTCTCTCTCTCTTTCCGCCTCTCTCTCTCTCTATCTGCCTCTCTCTCTCTCTCTCTCTATCTTTTCGCCTCTCTCTCTCTCTTTCCGCCTCTCTCTCTCTCTATCCGCCTCTCTCTCTCTATCTTTTCGCCTCTCTCTCTCTCTTTCCGCCTCTCTCTCTCTCTATCCGCCTCTCTCTCTCTATCCGCCTCTCTCTCTGTATATCTTTTCGCCTCTCTCTCTCTCTTTCCGCCTCTCTCTCTCTCTTTCCGCCTCTCTCTCTCTCTATCCGCCTCTCTCTCTCTCTCTTTCTATACGCCTCTCTCTCTCTCTCTCTCTATCCGCCTCTCTCTCTCTCTCTTTCTATACGCCTCTCTCTCTCTCTCTATCCGCCTCTCTCTCTCTCTTTCCGCCTCTCTCTCTATATATCTTTTCGCCTCTCTCTCTCTATCCGCCTCTCTCTCTCTCTCTCTCTATCCGCCTCTCTCTATCTCTCTCTCTCTCTCTTTCCGCCTCTCTCTCTCTATCCGCCTCTCTCTCTCTCTATCCGCCTCTCTCTCTCTCTCTCTCTCTCTCTCTCTCTCTCTCTCTCTCTCTCTCCGCCTCTCTCTCTCTCTCTTTCCGCCTCTCTCTCTATCCGCCTCTCTCTCTCTCTCTCTCTCTCTCTCTCTATCCGCCTCTCTCTCTCTCTTTCCGCTTCTCTCTCTCTCTATCCGCCTCTCTCTCTCTCTCTCTATCCGCCTCTCTCTCTCTCTATCCGCCTCTCTCTCTCTCTCTTTTCGCCTCTCTCTCTCTCTCTCTCTCTCTCTCTCTCTCTCTCTATCTTTCCGCCTCTCTCTCTTTCTCTATCTTTTCGCCTCTCTCTCTCTCTCTCTATCCGCCTCTCTCTCTATATATATCCGCCTCTCTCTCTCTCTCTCTATCTTTTCGCCTCTCTCTCTCTATCCGCCTCTCTCTCTCTCTTTCCGCCTCTCTCTCTCTATCCGCCTCTCTCTCTCTCTCTCTATCTTTTCGTATCTCTCTCTCTATCCGCCTCTCTCTCTCTCTATCTTTTCGCCTCTCTCTCTCTCTCTTTCCGCCTCTCTCTCTCTCTCTCTCTCCGCCTCTCTCTCTCTCTCTATCCGCCTCTCTCTCTCTCTCTCTCTCTCTCTATCCGCCTCTCTCTCTCTTTCTGCCTCTCTCTCTCTCTCTTTCCGCCTCTCTCTCTCTCTATCCGCCTCTCTCTCTCTATCCGCCTCTCTCTCTCTATCCGCCTCTCTCTCTCTCTCTCTCTCTCTCTCTCTCTCTCTCTCTCTCTCTCTCTCTCTCTCTCCGCCTCTCTCTCTCTTTCCGCCTCTCTCTCTCTCTTTCCGCCTCTCTCTCTCTCTATCCGCCTCTCTCTCTCTCTCTCTTTCCGCCTCTCTCTCTCTCTATCCGCCTCTCTCTCTCTCTATCCGCCTCTCTCTCTCTCTCTATCTTTTCGCCTCTCTCTCTCTATCCGCCTCTCTCTCTCTCTCTATCTTTTTGCCTCTCTCTCTCTCTATCCGCCTCTCTCTCTCTCTCTCTATCTGCCTCTCTCTCTCTCTCTCTCTCTCTCTCTCTCTCTCTATCTTTCCACCTCTCTCTCTATATATTTTTCCGCCTCTCTCTCTATTCCTCTTTTCCTCTTTTATCTCATCCTTTTTCTCTTTCATCTCTTTTCTCTTTCTCTCTCTCTCTCTTTATTCTTTCTCTTTTTTCTTCCTTCTCTGTTTATCCCTTTTCTATATCTTTCTGTTTCTTTCTCTTCAGACATGGCCTAAAATGTGCCGATGTGACATAAAATCTAAATCCTTTTCTCTATCTCTCTTGTTATGTTTCTCGCATTTTGTCTCTCATTTTCTCTCTCGTTCTCTCATTTCACTCTCTTTCTGTATTTCCACTTCTCCCTTTACCCCTTTGTATCTCTCTCTCTCTCTCTCTCTCTCTCTCTCTCTTTCTTCTTCTTCTTCTTGTTAATCTTCTTCTCTCGGACTGGTTACACTCCATAGAAAACATACATTTAGAATCTACTCTGGATACTCTGAACTGTCTGTGCATACAGTTTAAAATAAAGACTTGAGCTTCAACTCTCCCGTCACTCCCTGATAAGTCTAATACACTTGCATCTTTGTGTCAGTCAAGTTGGCCTACGTCAAATTAATGAGCAAGCAGAACCAACCGCAGTTCAAAACTTTAATAGATCTCTTTCTCGTGACGTCGTTAGACCTACCTGTGCTCTGAAAATAAATAACCGGTATCTGACAATGGCGCAGTTGTCTGGCAACACAATCACCTCGTCTGTGTGGCTTAAAATAGTTTTCACTTGACATGCTCGTCGGAATGTTCAGCATTATATAAACAAGGGACACAACTCAGGCCTGCCTTGGTAAAAGTTTTTTCCTTGGTTACCTCCCTTATTTTCTTCCTTTCATTTCCTTAAACAATTGTAGAATTGAGTTCCAAGGATTTAAGATATTTTACCTGGCCGTAGCACCTGGATGTTGGGAGCTATTAGGGAGGTTATCTTTGGGGTCTGGTTTGAACATGTGGCGTCGGGGGGAGTCAAGTGGGTGATAAAAAAAAAAGGGGGGGGGAAGAAGGTAATAAGGGTAACTGCTGCCGGTTTTGTGGTCAGCGGTAAACAGGAATGATGGTAGAGTAGGTACAGATAATGCTTAAGTATAGACAGACAGACAGACAGAAAGATAGATAGATAGATAGATAGACAGACAGACAGACAGACAGACAGACAGATAGATAGATAGATAGATAGATAGATAGATAGATAGATAGATAGATAGGCTGACTGACTGACTGACTGACTGACTGAACGATTGATTGATTAATTGATTGGATAGACAGACACACAGATAGACTGATAGACAAATGAATGGATGGGTGAGATGGACGGACCGACAGACAGATACGATGGCTAAATTTAGATATATATTCAAGTGGCTACTGATTTCATTATTAAATTAATTAAAACCACTCACAACGGAAGCTCATTGAAATGTTTATGTACATAAGTTATTCAAAAATACAGAAACTGAAATAATTACATTAATAGTTCAACTCATAGTGACCCTTTAATATAGGCTCGTTATTTAGATACTGGTTATAATGCCTATAAATAATCTGTAGTTTTTAAACCTACATCATTTATCCGCTCATTACCACATAGTCTCTCTCTCACTCTCTCTCTCTCTCTCACACTCCCTCTCTCTCTCTCTCTCTCACTCTCGTCTTGTTTAACTTCGTTTAATTTTCCCTCACTCTGTCGGTTTCTCTCATTCGCTTCTTCTATCACTCCCAAGATCCTCACTACATCTGCAATGAAGCAGTTTAATATTCCTCCTTGCTTCTCTCCCCTATCACTCTACCTCGTCGAATCCTTCTCTGTCTCCAAACTGTTGCGTACTTACAATATGCCTGACTCACCGACAAGAATTTGACTGTATTTAAACACGTTGCAGGCTAAAAATAGTTTCAAAATAACATCACGTCTGCTCACGTGTATCCCAAGACACACGCCTAGCCGTGTGCTCACATACACACAATCTTACGTGACCTGAACCGACCTACATATTTATACACACAGTGTATTTCTTGTTGTTTTTTTTCGATATTAATATTTAATTGGTAATCATGTCCTTAAAATACACTGCTATTGACTATATCTATTATCTACCACAAACAGTGGGACTTTTTTTTTAATGAAACCATAAGAATTGTTTTTGTAATAGAACTCTATTCGTACCTTAATAATTCTTAGGTAGTAATGACGTTTTATATGGATTTTAGCTTTGGACAGTCTGATTACATTGGTCACTAGGATTGTAATTTAACTTTTTGTACTTTTTGTTTTTGCTCAGCGGTGGCTGAGCGGTAAGGCGCTTGGGTTCGAATCCTGGTGAAGACTGGGATTTTTTTATTTCGGAATCTTTGGGCGCCTCTGAGTTCACCCAGCTCTAATGGCTACCTGACATTTGTTGGGGAAAAGTAAAAGCGAGCGGTTGGTCGTTGTGCTGGCCTCATGGCATCCTCGTTAACCGTGGTCCATATAAACAGATGACCTTTACATCTTCTGCCCTTTTTTTAAGATCACAAGGTCTGAAAGGAGAACTTGTCTTGACTTGACTTGACTTAACTTGACTACTTTTTGTTTTTTTCTCTTATTACGGTAGTCCAATATTTTAAACAATAAAAGCCGCAATGAAACTAGAAAATAACTTAATGTAAGGAAGTTGAGGAATTTTACTAGCGAGGACAGGCGAGTCTAAAGGTTTGTGGTAACCTCGTTGGAGACCCCCTACTGCAATGAAGAGCCCTAAGAACTGACCATGACCTTCATGAACTGCCAAAAAATGTTTTTTTTTAAATATATTTCTCATTTAATTTTCTTTATTGGTGAAAATATAAATATAAAAATGTGGGAAATATAAAAATGTGGGAAATATAAACACAACTTAGAAATGAAAGACTCAGCATAATAAAAAGGTAACATTGCAAACAAACAAACATATATATAAAGATACATATGAAAGATGGCTCTTCCAAAATAGAATACATTGAATCATAGCTTAAAAGTAGATTATTTAAGGTCTGATAATATGCACAGAGAATAAAACCTTACAATACAAAATTTGCCTTGGGTTTAGTTTGTTATATGTGTAGATGGCATTGCATAATCTAGTTACAAACAGCGATGTCTAATTGTGATTTTTTGTTTATTATAGCCAAATTTATAGGATCAGTTTAGGCAAAAAAATTTTTAAAAATAATATACAAATAAGAATGCTAGCTAAAACAAGTCTAAATCTATCTGAATAATATTAGTAAATATAACTCACATATACACACTAGTACATTGGACTACTATAATATTAAATGTAATTGTAATGGACTATGCACTATTATTATTAATTACATTTATGGTGTTACATTATTGTATATTTAAATTTCCTTTCCATTCGGTCATACTAAACCTAGACACACAACAAACACCCATGTGAGCACCCCTTTTCCATGTCTACGAGTTGGTTCCCCTGCTCAGCACAGGGCAACGGAAGTGTACTCTAGCCCTACACATGTTGTGTCTCTATGGGGAAGCATCTTTTAACTGTGTTGACTTTCTAACTAGGAGAGAAATGGCTTCTTTAGAGTTTAATTAAGCCATTTTCTTTCTCCTAATTTCGTTTCCTACTTTCGAAAAGAGCGGAGCTAAGTCTCTTAGAGCTATACAAAATAGTGTTTCTCTTGCTTTGTTTGTCAATCGTGTTATGTTCCTGGAATTCAATCTGTTGGTCAAGTTAACTCGATACTGTTGGAGCACTCAGTGAAGTAAAAGTTGACCTATTGGAAATATTTGTAATAATGTTTGTATTATTGGATAGAAGAATTGGGTGCCATTTTGTGCTCAGTTTTTCTTTTTTGTATCTCTTTATCTTTTTGTTTCACTCAATCTCTCTTTAAACCATCTCTATCTCGTCTCTCTCTTTCTCTTTCTTTGTATCTGTCTTTTTCTATCTTTCTCTCTATATATTTCTATCTTGTTTTTTTTTTAACTCTTTTCTTTTTCTCTTTTGTCTTTCTTTCTCTCCTTCCTTTGTCTCTCTCTTTTTTCTATCTCTATATTTCTTTCTTTTTTTTCTCTAAGTCTTTTCTCTCTCTCTTTCTCTCTCTATTTCTTTCTTTTCTCTCTCTCTCTCTCTCTCTCTCTCTTTCTCTCTCTCTCTCTCGCTCTCTTTCTGTTTCCTACACTCACCTACATAAAGACTCACACTAAGACTATTTTATTGATCCTTACAGAACATTCCTTGTGATTACAGTAAATCCAAATCTCTAATCTCAGATCTAAACTCTTATCACTGTTAAGTAACAGACACGTGTATTTAGCACTATGCATTATGTCTGTCAACAGATATATTGAACACTTAATATCACTATGTCATAATTATATTGATACGACTTCTTATTTGATAAATTAGAACAACACAGTCAAAGAGAAATCAATAGAGACTTTTGAAACCTTAACAAATATCAATAGAATGAAAAATATTTTTTATGAATTGTTTGGACTAAAAAGGTGAGATATCACTATTCCTTACATTATATACTCTTTCTCTTCACATTTACTTCTCTTTCTCTTCACTTTCAGTTCTCTTTCTCTTCACTTTCACTTCTCTTTCTCTTCACTTTCACTTCACTTTCACTTCTCTTTCTCTTCACTTTCACTTCACTTTCTCTTCACTTTCACTTCTCTTTTTCTTCACTTTCACTTCTCTTTCTCTTCACTTTCACTTCTCTTTCTCTTTCTCCTCACTTTTACTTCTCTTTCTCTTCTCTTTCTCTTCACTTTCACTTCTCTTTCTCTTCTCTTTCTCTTCACTTTCACTTCTCTTTCTCTAAACTTTCACTTCTCTTTCTCTTCACTTTCACTTCTCTTTCTCTTCACTTTCCCTTAGTGTGTGGGACCGTTGGGGCACCAAACAAGATCCCTTTACCGTATTTCTCCATTCCTCTCCATTCACTATATATTGTTCACTATCTCTTAACACTTGGAAATATTTTACCATTTTGTCCTTTTTCACATTGAAATTTCACCAAATATTTCAACTTTCTCTTTCTCGTCAACTTTTCACCATTTCAATTTTTCAATAACATTTTTTTTTATTACGTGGAGTGCTTTCGTTCCTGGTTAGATCTTTTTTTTTTTAAAGTGTAATTTGTACTTGAATTATCTCTGCTGTGTTCAATTTAATGGTGTGTTTATGGGGGTCCTAGATAAAGTTGTTTCTTTTTTTAAAGTTTTTTTTCAGAAAGCTTGACTCAGGCGTCTGTTGGTTTAACACTAAATGAGTTGATTTATTCTTCATGACCTAGTCACTAGTACCTCCTAGTCTTCAAGTATACTAGATCTAGGTTTTAATGGGTTTTTCAGGTGGTCCGTGTTTGTGTTCTTTCCATAATACATGTGTAGGAACTATTAGCGTTTCCATATGTGTGAAACGTCACTTCCTGTCTATATGTAAATATCTACTTTACCAATTACAATACATTTCAGAAAGTGTAATCTAGAATTGGGAATTTAAAGCCACAGCGGTGGTAAATAATCAGATTGATTAACTCGGAACTACCAATTCTCAACCTTTCTCTCTCTCTCTCTCTCTCTCTCTCTCTCTCTCTCTCTCTCTCTCTCTCTCCATGAGGTTTTGGTTAGGACGTATGTTTTTTTTTCAATAGAATGTCCCTAACTTGAAATGCAAATGTTTATTATTAGTGAATTATAAGTCATTATCTTTAGCGTTACGGTTATTAATAACTTCCAGTCTAGAAAGTAGCCACGCAGATAAAAAACACACATTTATAAAATATTAATAGGGTGGAAGTGGACAGAGGGACCTGGAATATGCAGTAGCGTCTCTGAGAGAGGGGATGCGGGGTGCGGGGTGCGGACTGACCGAGTAACAAACATTAGCATGTGACATCAATGTGAAAAAAATATATATAAACAAAAACAAAAAAAAAAATTATTCAGTGTAACAATTAATAGATATAGTTAATTATTTTATTTAATTACAGGAAAAAAATGTTTACTCTGATCACATGTGACCTACTTAATGTACAGACAGTCACAAAACGAGGCATTCTATATTTTACACTTCACTAAACACAAGACGAGAGGA
This sequence comes from Biomphalaria glabrata, assembly GCF_947242115.1. Taxonomy (NCBI): domain Eukaryota; kingdom Metazoa; phylum Mollusca; class Gastropoda; family Planorbidae; genus Biomphalaria; species Biomphalaria glabrata. The sequence goes on along the minus strand of NC_074726.1, from coordinate 1,132,195 downwards.
GAGGGATCTAGTCAGTGTCTTTATGTATTTTATGCCGAATGTTGTATACAAATCTAATACGACTTTGCTGTTAATGGTTTAAGTTGGTTTTTATTATTATACAAGTGAAATACGTAGCAACAGGGCTTCAAAAAATAATTTCCTATAATACAAATCTACGTTTCTGTGTTAGTTTTTTTTTTTTTACTGTTTCTTGGTTTATTTTGTCATAAGAATTTTGTTAACCTAGATCTTGTTGTACAATGTACTGTAATGGTGCGATTAATTAAGTATTCATGTCTCTATAGTCTATAGTGTCAGTACTCGTGTGCTAGTAGGAGAGTACCATGGATCAAATATTCACTACAGAGTTCCAGTTTGTTGTTTGGGGACTCGCCCTGTTGTGTCGTCACTTCCTCGTCGCCAACTCACTTCCTGTCACTATGGAGTAAAATACAGAACATAATGAATAAAGACAAACTGGTAGTCTATTAGTAGGTCTTTTATTTTTTTAACTGAAGTATTGTTTTGCAGAGGAACTGACAGTTTTAGAAAGGGGAACAGTTCAGTCTAGGTCAACACATTTTCTTCTTGAAATAGTGAATACATATTAGAACTTGAAAAAGACTCACTATTGATCATTTCACTTAAGGAACAGTCCTTACGTTAAATAACTTTTCTTCTTCGTAAAACTTCGTAGATCTATAAATATCCTCGTGCATCATCGTATCTTTTAGTGAATATCTTCAAGCTGAGCAGGTTCGCACTATGTCCCTCGTGCAATGCTAAAGTTTGTCACTACTAAACCACCAAGAGGTCGATCTACCAGCGGCGGATCGGGAACCCCTGACCGCGATTTAGCTCACCGTCCTTCCAGGGAAACTTCGCCTTCGTCCTACTCTGGATTGAGGGCTCACCACTCCCCCAGGGGCGTCAGAAAACATCACTCTTTCTCCCACCCTCATCAGTATTCAGCCCCGCCATCAACGTCATACCGCGCCAGTCCACAGCTGTCTAGAAGCTATTCCACACGAGAGGGCGCCGATCTTCAAAGGACTTACCAGGCGCCGCCGGAATTTAGAACTCAGCCTGCCCAGCCGCAAGGGCAGCCTCGATCTCAGCCGTTGCAGCAGCAGTTTAGGCAACACCTTCAACCATCTGTCTTCTCCGGAAGTAAGTATTCTTATCAGCAATTACCAAGTGATTCCTCCGTTCATTATGCGACCTTAAGCTTCCAGGATCACACTGATGCCTCTTCCAAAGAAAACAAATTCCCTCTAGAGGTGAAAGGACTTTACACCGCATTCAAAGACAAACCGCAGCTTTTTAACATTGCCATTCCTGAACCGCAGACCCCGAAAGAAAAACTGGGGGGCCCATACGCTAGCACGCCCTCCACTTTCAGCGGAGAAGCGCCCCAGCGCTCTAGTCAGAGGAAGCAAGCTGTTAACTTGGCCTACAGCGACGCCACCACTCCGAGGTCTTACGCCCACCAAGCCACGTTTGTTCCCCAAACGCCACAGGGGACCTTTTTTCAGCACGAGAGGAACGGAGACGCCTATGTTGTCAGCGGCGGAAGCTACAGGGGCCAGCTGTATACGCCAACGGAAGGCTCCAGCAGCAGCGTGGGTTCGTTGCACAGGTCACCCCAACAGACTTTTTATTTGGAGACGACTGAGAGTCAGCCTAAGTCAAGTACTCACCAAGTAGGTTCAGAATGACCTTAGAGCACTGCATGGCATTGAGATTGACACTTGTAAACAAAACAACTAATAAAGGCTTTTTCTTCCCTTTCATTTCCTTTTTCTTCCCTTTCATTTCCTTTTTCTTCCCTTTCCTTTCCTTTTTCTTCCTTTTCATTTCCCTTTTTTCCCTTTCATTCCCTTTTTCTTCCCTTTCATTTCCTTTTTCTTCCCTTTCATTCCCTTTTTCTTCCCTTTTATTTCCTTTTTCTTCCCTTTCATTTCCTTTTTCTTCCCTTTCATTTCGTTTTTCTTTCCTTTCAATTTCTTTTTCTGCCTTTTCATTTCCTTTTTCTTCCCTTTCATTTCCTTTTTCTTTCCTTTCAGCTTTTTTTTTCTTCCTTTTCATTTCCTTTTTCTTCCTTTTCATCTCCTTTTTCTTCCCTTTCATTTCCTTTTTCTTCCTTTTCATTTTTTCATCCTTTTTATTTCCTTTTTCTTTCCTTTCAGTTTCTTTTTCTTTCTTTTCATTTCCTTTTTCTTCCCTTTCATGTCCTTTTTCTTCCTTTTCATTTCCTTTTTCTTCCCTTTCATTTCCTTTTTCTTCCTTTTCATTTCCTTTTTCTTCCCTTTCATTTCCGTTTCTTCCCTTTCATTTCCTTTTTCTTCCCTTTTATTTCCTTTTTCTTCCCTTTCATTTCCTTTTTCTTCCCTTTCATTTCCTTTTTCTTCCCTTTCATTTCCTTTTTCTTTCCTTTCAGTTTCTTTTTCTGCCTTTTCATTTCCTTTTTCTTCCCTTTCCCTTTCATTTCCTTTATCTTTCCTTTTATTTCCTTTTTCTTCCCTTTCATTTTCTTTTTCTTTCCTTTCAGCTTTTTTTTCTTCCTTTTCATTTCCTTTTCCTTCCTTTTCATCTCCTTTTTCTTCCCTTTCATTTCTATTTTCTTCCTTTTCATTTTTTTCATCCTTTTTATTTCCTTTTTTATTTCCTTTCAGTTTCTTTTTCTTTCTTTTCATTTCCTTTTTCTTTCCTTTCATTTCCTTTTTCTTCCTTTTCATTTCCTTTTTCTTCCCTTTCATTTCCTTTTCTTCCCTTTCATTTCCTTTTTCTTCCCTTTCATTTCTTTTTTCTTCCCTTTCATTTCCTTTTTCTTCCCTTTCATTTCCTTTTCTTCCCTTTCATTTCCTTTTTCTTCCCTTTCATTTCCTTTTTCATCCCTTTCATTTCCTTTTTCTTCCCTTTCATTTCCTTTTTCTTCCCTTTCATTTCCTTTTCTTCCCTTTCAATCTTTTTGAAAATCTGTCATTTTAAGTTTTCTCACTCTCTTTCTCTTTTTCTTTAACTCATTCGTCTTTCTGACTCTTATTTTTCCCCATTTTTACTGCTCTCTCTTTTTCAGTTTTTTTTTTTAAATCTTTTTTTCCCAACCTTTTATTCTATTACTAATTACCTATTTTCTTTTATTACTTCTCTTTTGTGTCCATCTTTCTTTATCTTTCTTGCAATCATCTTCTTCTTTCATTACTACTCTTTTCACTTTTGTCCTTCTCTTCTCTCTTTAACTCCTCCGATCTTTAACTCCTAGCATGTCTCGTGTGTGGAAAGTGTCTATTGCACATTGAATGTTTCTGAAAAGATCATTATATATTTATCATTTCAATTTAAAGTTTCATATGTTTGACACCTGACATCAGCTTAGATCAGTGTTTCCCAAACCTTTTTTCTCTAATGCATCTGTTCTCAACCTTTTAAGCTCGTCGACCCCTTTTTACAATACCTCACTATGCCGCGACCCCCCACCCTCACACACACACAGCAATAGAAGAATACAATCCATATTTTCGATGGTCTTAGGCGACCCCTGGCAAATCGTCAGTCGACCCCCAAAGGGGTCGCGATCCACAGGTTGAGAACCCCTGCTCTAATGGAACACTTCGCACAGTCTGAATATTTAGTGGAACTTTCATTTTTGTTTAAAGAGATTTATTCACGTGGTGGCCTGATAGTTAATTATTCTAGCACTGGCAGTATTTCCAGGAACACCTATTCAGGTCTTGCGGAACACTAGGATTCCGCGGGACACAGTTTGGGAAGCACTGGCCTAGACATAATAATCCGCACGTGAGCATTGGATGTTTATATTAACTCTTAACCTTTTTCTTTCATTCTCAAACCCTGAAAGTTTTAGAAATTATTAGTCATTAACTCTTTCCCACACACAACTTTTTTTTTTATATGTGCTAAAATCTTAACATCCTGACCTTCTAATCAAGTATTGAAAGTTATTCATTATGGACAATTACCATCTGTATCATGATGCCAAAGAAAACACTTTGAATTTACAATATTGATGGGAAGATTGAAGTTCATTTATGATTGGAAATGCTTGTAAAATGTTTGTAAAATGTTTGTAAAATGTTTGTAAAATGGTTTGTAAAATGGTTTGTAATATGTTTGTAAAATACTTGTAAAATGTTTGTAATATGTTTGTAAAATATTTGTAAAATGTTTGTAAAATGGTTTGTAATATGTTTGTAAAATGTTTGTAAAATGCTTTACGTGTTTTGGGTGTTGAAGATAATCTACTTCCTAGTAAAAACTTCCCGCAGGACGACGGGAGGTGGCAGCGGGCAGGGTAGGAACCCGGGACCATTGAGACGACCGAACGACCACAGCTAGTAGTCACTGGTGCGTACAGATACAGAGGGACGGTAGTGGCTAGTTCTGGTCACAAGTCCGTACTATTCCACACACGAAATCTTTGCTTTGATGACCCGAATAATTGATGTGTGTTTGTGTGTGTGTGATTAAGTTTGTCTGAGATTTTAATAGTCGGGGTCATCTGTGCCTTGTGAACATAATAGTGAATGCAGGTCTAAATCTATTTCTGTTACAGCCATGACTTTGAAAGTCAAAAATTTTGCCGTTGAAATAGATCGGAAGAGATCAGAGTATTGTGATAATCATTTTATCTGAAAGTATCATGATAGTCATAATGAATCATTCTTCTCCCCCCATGTGATACGCCGATGGGAAATAATCGTGATTTCCCTTTTACCTGATGCTCTGCACGGGAGAGAACTCGACATGGAATGGGAGATAACATCTCGCTAGCATCTGCTGGCTGTCTGATTAATCTACCTGGGCTTTTTTTTTTTTCAGCTCCAATCCCACATTTTAGCGTTCTCTCAAGCTTACGACCAAAACAAAACATTTTTGTTGCTCTGAAGTTTCATTAAATTTTCTAACAAGTTCACATAATTAAAAAAAAAAACATAGTCGCTGTACAATGAAATACCCAAAATAAATTCAATATTTAATTAATAATTCTTTTTTCTATAGATACACCCTATAATTTGAATCACTGAATGCAGTGCTAAATTTACATATAGGCAACACATAACATTGGGCTCCCTCACCAAAAAGGCTCTAGTGATATTTACACCCGATGATAACAAGGGAGAAGCCAGTGGATGATTTATAAGGGGCCCCATATCTGAAATAGCTTAGATGCTTATCATTTCTTAACCCGTTCCTGGCTGCCTGGTAGTGTCGTATGCGCTTTGGACTGTCGTTCGAAAATTGCCCGCTGCCATCCCCTGCCCGTTGCCATCCCCTGCCCGCTGCCATCCCCTGCCCGTTGCCATCCCCTGCCCGCTGCCATCCCCTGCCCGCTGCCATCCACTGCCATCCAGCGGGAGGCTTGGGCTAAGATATCATTATCTTTCAATCTGAAGGAACATCCGAAATACGCAAAACAAACACAACAAAGAAGGTGCCTAGACTTGAGCATGTGTGTAGATTCAAATTACTTTAAAATATTTGTTTCTCGGGATGTAAACAAAATCATAGTATTATTTGATTATTCGGGATAAAATGTTTTCAGACCAGAAATAACAAATGTCAATTATATTTCTGTCAGATATTCTATATAGGTCCATATTTAGATGCTATGCATAGAGATTTAGTTTGGAAAAAATTCACCAACACTTTTTCTCATGAACTGACCACGAAATTGCTTTGCGGTGTTTTTATGAAGATGAACAATTGTCAAACATTAGACATAGATAATGATCTTTTTTTTTGTTGTAATCGGCCCAGGGGCACCCGCTACCTTCTGCAATATTAATGTAGGCATGTAGAGAGGAACAGTTAGATACAGTGATGGGAACTAAACTCACTTTTAAAAGTTCAACTAAAACTATAGTTTTCAACTAAAATAAAGTAGTTAAACTATTAGTTTATCATGAATTTCAAAATATAGTTAAACTAAAGAAAATTAATTAAACTATAACAAACTTTTTTTTTTTGGGGGGGGGGGGGTAGGTTGACCTAGAAATATTTATCTATATAATTAATAAAATCAGTATTAAGGAATATGTTTCTTACATAAACGTTAATGCACAATAAAATTATTTTTAAAAAGATGTCTAAATAAATATGTGTGCTTGTATTTTTGCCTTCAATTAAAACCTTTAGAAAAGAATGGTACTGTTTTTTTTTTAATTATATAACTTATTATATAACGGAAAATTTTAATTACTTATTCCGGTAAAGTTTAAAATCTCTTTAAATAACATACAATTAGAGTTTAAAAATTAGATCTAGTAACCAATGAAATAGAAACAAAATTGTTGGAGTTTTAAGAAACATTTGACCTGTATAACTATTTTATAGTGTAAAATATATGCTTGACTAACCATACCGATGTGCTATTTTTAGTCTGACCACTAAAAATACAACTAACACTATTGCATAACCGTTAAACGCGCAAGGGAAAAAAACAGGGTGGTCTTGTCATTATGGACTGGACACTCAGTGCACTATATAGGCCTACTGGTGTACGTCTATCTGGCTAGGTTGTTAAAATCAGTTGAACACGCAGTCTATTTACTTTCTGGGCTGGGAGGGTGTGTAACTATTTTAATGTAAAGAACATGCTTGACTAGCCATGCCTCGTCTGACCACTCCACTCCTAACCCTAACCTTAAGCAAACACTATTGCATAACGCCTAATGAAAAAATGCAGGGTAGTCTTGTAATATCATCAACTACACACGTACAGTACACTTGGCCTACTTGTGTATGTCTAGCTGACCAGACGTTAAAATCAGTTTTACACAGTCTATTTACTTTATGGTCAAGAGAAGGTGTAGATTAATATTTTTTTTTTGATGTTCCTGCAGTTCATAAATTATTGTTTGCCGCAAATGAATTGATCAAAACCACTAAATATTGACCTAACTCACTAATCTGACTTCCACTAGAAACAGAAATTATACACCCCCACGTGGCTCAAATAAAATTCGGAACAATCCCATTCATAATACTGCAAAGAAGCTTTTAGCAAAATATGTTTAACAACATTTTATTATACGGCTACTTTCAATTGTAAATATTTAATCCCATGACTTCTACCAGCATCTTACTTAACTCTCTTCAAATGCAGACTGACTAAATAGTTGTTAACTGCATCATTTTTTTGATAATCAAAGTTATTGATATCACATGACCAGAAAATAGGGATGTGCTTTTCAACCCTGACCACATATTGAAAAGTTGTACAAATTTTAATTAAACTTTTCAGTTAGTAACTAAAAAAATTAATTAAACTACGATTTTAACCAAACTCTTTTTTTTCTAGTTAAACAATGGCCTTAACTAATTTTTTTTTAGTTAAAGTAAAAGTTTCTAACTTTTTAGTAAACTTTTGCCCATCACTATCCAAATATAATCAATCTCCAGAACTATATATAGCCTCGATTTTCTACTCTCTAAATAAAATCAATCTCCAGAACTATATATAGCCTCGATTTTCTACTCTCTAAATAAAATCAATCTCCAGAACTAAATATAGCCTCGATTTTCTACTCTCTAAATAAAATCAATCTCCAGAACTAAATATAGCCTCGATTTTCTACTCTCTAAATAAAATCAATCTCCAGAACTATATATAGCCTCGATTTTCTACTCTCCAAATAAAATTAATCTCCAGAACTAAATATAGCCTCGATTTTCTACTCTCTAAGTAAAATAATTTGCTAGAACTAAATAGAGCCTCGACACTCTAAACGAAGAAACATAATTAAAAACGAGGCCTGAATCCATAACTATATTATGATTATACATCAGAAATGTGGAACAGGTGCTAAGAAAGTGTTTATTTTTAAAATTGGGGTGTGGGGAAAGGGTAAAAACAGTATTCAACTGGAATAGAGTTTTTAGGAGGCTGACACTCTCCTGTCTTCCTTAGCCACGTTTGGCAAGGCAACGAAATTTTTATTGCAAATTCTCAAAAAGACGTTGACAAAGTTTAATCCATTCTGACAGACTGAGATTGAACACGCATAAGAAAAGATGACTGCCCCAAAACATACCACGTGACCTAACTAAATATAGCTCAGTTGGCAGACTGGAAAGGTGTTTACTTTATCGTTGAATTGCTAGACTCAGACTAGTGTGGTCTGATAATAGCACACTGGAACTCCTGGACAATTTCACGTAATTAACGAAGACAGTTACTATGAAGAGCACCCCCTAAAAAATTAATTAAAGGGAGACAACAGTAAACATGTAACTAGCTTATAGTTTCAGGTGTGTCTCCAGCTTGCTAAGGCGTACCAGTTTTATCTAGTTGGCATTTAAGATTTGTTGTTGGAGCGGGGAGGGGAGGATGCAAGAGTGTGTGTGTGTGTGTATTCTACAATGAAATTAAGAACTATTGTTCTTTCTTAATGTTATCTGCCATCCCTCCCCCAAACCAACGTCTTCTATTTCAAACAAGTATTTTTTCATGGACACTTATTTACTTCTTGTGTACATATTCATTTGCTTGTTATTGCCGGAAGTGGTAATGAAAATACGCTTCTAATGACATGCATCTGAAATAGCCATTGACAACCATTCTTCTTATCTTATCTTATATAATACAGACGTTACTTCAAAAAAGAAGATGAATACGTCCTACGCGTCATGCATTTAGTCATGCATATTAACCAATGACTTAAATTCTGCCAAGTCACTGGTTTTCCTGGCTAGCTCAGGCAACCCATTCCATGCTCTAATAGCACTAGGGAAGAAGGAGTATTTGTACAAATTTGTCCTAGCACATGGGACGAGGAATGTGCCTTTATCTTTGTGTCTTTCAGAGTATTTTATTAAATTTTTTTTTTGTATTTGAAGATTTTGGTTCAGTGTTTTATGTATAATTGCTACTTTACTTTTGAGTCTTCTGTCCTGAAGGCTTTCTAAATTTAGTGATTTTACTAAAGGTATTACTCTAGTCAAATGTGAATATTCATTTGTTATTAATCTCACTGCTCTATTTTGTGTCTGTTCCAGTTTCTTAATGTTTTCTTGAGTTGAGGGGTCCCAAACTGAGAATGCATATTCTATTATTGGCCTAACCAAGGTTAAATAACATTTTACTTTTATGTTCTTATTTGATTTATATAAATTTCTTTTAATAAATCCTAATGCTTTGTTTGATTTTTTTTATAGTTTCATCAATATGTGGATTCCATGACAGTTTTTCATTTATTATAACACCAGGTATTTTGCGTTTTTAGTCTGTGTTACTGGTTTGCCATGAATAAGATAAGTGGAATTAATTTGTTTTAGTTTTTTTGTTACTCTTAACAACTGACATTTTTCTGAGTGGAAAGACATGCTCCAATTTGATTCCCATTTCTGTAATTCATCTAATTCTCTTTGTAAAATATCTGTGTCTTGTGTTGTTTTTATTGTTCTATATATTATGCAATCGTCTGTAAATAATCTGACTTTTGTTCCTGAATTAATGCAATTTGGTAAATCATTTATGTAAATTAAAAATAGTAGTGGACCCAATACTGTTCCTGGAATTCCAACTCCTGACCTTCACATGTAGCTCAGATATTGGGGCCGGCAGAACTGTTTTTACTAACATAAGAAGGTGCAAAGGCTATTAACTGAACAATTAAGCTTTGAGCAGGAGGGGCGCTTTAGCTTTGGCTGGCTACCGACGTAGAAGGAAAATTTTAATTTCAAATCTCTGCTGCCTTGCAGCTTTACCCAAACATTATTATTTATTATAGCTTTTATATAGCGCTACTTTCATGCTTATAGCATGCTCAGAGCGCTTTTGGTCCAATCTCTTTTGTGGGCCAGTGGAGGGGGGGGGGTATCTAGGAGTTGGTTTTCCGTGCTACCTTTGGGCGCTCAGTAAACACAACTCTGCCCGAGCCGGGTGTCGAACCTCGAGCCCCCTTCAAGCCAAGTTCAATCGACCACGCTTCCCACATATGGGAATGGAGAAACTGGTGTATTAGCGACATTGTTCCGACCGTAGCTAATGCCCAGGCATTCATCTCATTTCTCTGATATGCACGTTTTGACTAGTGTGCTAGAGGTAGTATACAGTCCTCTATAGTTTCCTTTAGTTTCTGTCAGCCCATATGCATGTGTGTATTTATGTGTATATTAAATTCCATACTCAGGGGGGGGGGGTGTTGTGTTTGCTTCGTGTAGTCTCCCTTGTTCGATGTGCTCAAGTGTTTCCCAAGTTGGCTCTCAGTGTGTTGTGTCATTTTTCTGTTAGCCTTCTATTCATGTGTTTTGGAACCTTCTGTCATTGTAATGGACCTCATTCACCAATCGTAAACAAACAACATTTAGTCACGTGATCTTATTGATAAAACAACGGAAAAAAAACTGTCACGTGACAACCATCATGAATTAAACATGAGATCGTAAATTATATAGAAGAGATAGAGCACCACGTGGCTAAATATTGTTTATTTACGATTGGTGAATGAGGTCATGGGTGATATTATAGCGTGATCCATAGTCGCTCTTTGCAACTGTTGGGAGGACATAGGTATTCCACTATAGTCTGTTAAAACAAAGTGCCCCCCCCCAAATGTGACGTGGAGAAGAAAGCCAAACATCTACTACAACGAGAAAAAGGCCCAAAAAACAAAAGCCATGTAGTGTTACGTCTCTCCTTCTATCTAGGCTCTCTTCAAACTGCACCACACGACACAACGAACTTAAAGAACCTCACAACTCAGGGCTCCAATGTAACAGTAGGACCTCATTCACCAATCGTAAACAAACAATATTTTGCCACGTGGTTCTCTATCTCTTCTATACAAATTACGATCTAATTTTAATACACAGAGGCTGTCACGTGACATGTTTTGTTTTCGTTGTTTTATCAATATGATCACGTGACTAAATGTTGGTTTGTTTACGATTGGTGAATGACATTACAACACTGTACAGTTGGCAACAACATTACACTAACTGTCCAAAAAACCTAGCCTTGCTCCGCCTGACTTCACCACACCGTGCTGTTTCTAACGTCGCCTCGTACTGGTCACATTGCGAGGTAACGTGAATTGTCGTAAAGTGATTCTGGCACACTCGCTCTTATATAGTGTCTCTACTGGCCTACTCGAACCTTCTTGACCACTCCAGTTGATCACTTTCGCCGTGACTTTCAAGCGTAATATTTACGACTCTGGTCCTTTGCCGAACTGGCGTGTACTGTCACTGGTCACAGTTGACCGCTGGTCCTGCGCTGGACTGCGGCGATTTGTTTAGGCTAAAAACACACAGCACTACCCCCATCTGTGTCACCACCAGGGTTACAGCAGTAGCAAGGATGGTGCGTTCGAAGACTGTGCACAAGAACAGAATTGGTGCAAGAAAAATACAATGGACCTCATCATTCACCAATCGTAAACAAACAACATTTAGCCACGTGGTGCTCTATCTCTTCTATATAATTTACGATCTCATGTTTAATTCATGATGGTTGTCACGTGACATTTTTTTCTCCGTTGTTTTATCAATAAGATCACGTGACTAAATGTTGTTTGTTTACGATTGGTGAATGAGGTCCATTGTATAGAGTATAATTGTTTCGCGTGTCATTGTTGACCTGGCATTATATAGATGTTTTTGTGCTATTGTCAAGTTTGAAGCTTCACCGCTAAAACAAATGATGGTCATGTCATGTGTTTCTCTGCTTGGCGGTGTTGTTAAAGGGAAACTCCGATGGTTTTGACAATTTTTGATATAATATGTGTTTTGATTTATAGATAATGAATATATTATTCTTTTGTTTTTATTTGCAAGAATAACTTAGTAATTGATGTTTTTGTGACATAATTTTTCTGCGCATCCAAAACGGTCAGATTTTCACTGAATTTCTGTGTGACGTCACGAGTGTGCACTCAAATCCTATAGATAGGGAGGCGAAAAAAAAAATATCTTTGATAAAAAAAAATTTTCGTTAGTACATCATTAAAATACTTTAAAACGCATTAAAACGTGTTTTTTTTTTTTGTTATTGTTGTTTTTTGGTATTAAGTAAAAAAATTTATCTACGTATTTTTTTTTTAAATTTAAAAATATGTTTATACAAATGCTTTTTAAATTAATGTTTTTTTTAATTATTTGTTTTACTTTTTGTTTAATTATTTGTTTTACTTTATCTCTTTATCTGCTTTCTTTTGAACTCAAAATTAGTTATGATTTGGGGGGGGGGGGACTTTATTGAGGAAAATGCTACCTGAAGCATATTGAAGTGTCCTTTAAATGTGTCTTAGAAGTTTTATCAGTGAAAGAAAGTAGAGAGTTGGGTCTCAACAAGATGAAAAGAAATATTTTAATGTGTCTATAAGGGATGACGCTTTCAACTATCTCCCAAAGTTGGCCGAAGATTGATGACTATTTGAATTTGAATTTTGTTGTTTTGAAGGTCTTGAGGGGGATGGAACAACCTGATTCAACGTTGGTTTCTAAAGCTCAGAAAATTTCTTGGCTTTCAATTTCACTCACTTACCCGTTGGAACTTATTTGGTTTTCAAATATATAGGTCATTATAATGTAGAGATCTCATAGCGAATGACTTTAAAGTTTAAGTAATTTGAGAGAGAACGCTAGGTCTCTCTCTCTCTCTCTATGTCTCTCTCTCTCTGTCTCTCTCTCTTCTCTCCCTCTCTCTCTCTGTCTCTCTCTCTGTGTCTCTCTCTCCCTCTCCCTCTCTCTCTCTCTCTCTGTCTCTCTCTCTGTCTCTCTCTCGCTCCCTCCCTCACCCTCCCTCTCTATTTGATTTGATTACATCTACATACTGTAGTCCATTGATTACATTTACATACTGTAGTCCATTGATTACATTTACATACTTTAGTCTAGTCCATTGATTACATCTACATACTGCAGTCCATTGATTACATCTACATACTGTAGTCCATTGATTACATCTACATACTGCAGTCCATTGATTACATCTACATACTGTAGTCCATTGATTACATCTACATACTGCAGTCCATTGATTACATCTACATACTGCAGTCCATTGATTACATCTACATACTGCAGTCCATTGATTACATCTACATACTGCAGTCCATTGATTACATCTACATACTGCAGTCCATTGATTACATCTACATACTGCAGTCCATTGATTACATCTACATACTGCAGTCCATTGATTACATCTACATACTGCAGTCCATTGATTACATCTACATACTGCAGTCCATTGATTACATCTACATACTGCAGTCCATTGATTACATCTACATACTGCAGTCCATTGATTACATCTACATACTGCAGTCCATTGATTACATCTACATACTGCAGTCCATTGATTACATCTACATAGTCCATCAAGACAGAGCTTCATACACACAAGAAACATCGTCTAGAAGTTAGTCTCTAGCAGCTTCCCAGAGCTCGATTTGGCCATGATTAAAATCATCATTCAAGATACAGAAGTAATCAAATGAAAAGAAAGCTACATGAGCAACGTCCAACATTAGACTTCTCAACTAATAAATAACACGTATAAGAACATGCCGGCCTTGAGAATTTGAACCCAGTACCTTTGGCTTTGAAAGCCAACATGCAACGTAAATGCCACGATGTGAATATTACAAATCGAGGTTATATTAACACACTTTGAATTAAATTTTCTTTTTGAAGATCTACAAATTTTTTTCTACACTATTTTTTTATTATTATATTATTATAGCTTTTATATAGCGCTACTTTCATGCTTATAGCATGCTCAAAGCGCTTTTGGTCCAATCTCATTTGTGGACCGGTGGGCGGGAGGGGGTATCTAGGAGTTGGTTTTCCGTGCTGCATTTAGGCGCACAGTAAATACAACTCTGCCCGAGTCGGGTGTCGAACCTCGAGCCCCCTTCTAGGTAGCCAAGTTCAAGCGCACTTGGCCTCTCGACCAATGTTTCTACAATATTTCTTCAATATGTTGACATTTATATGAATTACATTATATGCGATTTAAAGTAGTTTAGTAAAAGAAAAGATAATGTTTTATGCGGTTGTTCTTTAAAATTGAAAAACTAGTAATTTTTATCTAAATTAAAAACCTATTATTAAACCTATTAATTAAAAACCTATTATTATTCAATAGCTTTAAAAAAAATTCTTTAATTGATTTATTTTTTGCATCTCCTGGCCATCCCCAAAGTTCTTTTAGTGGAAATGCTCTGTTCTATACACATTGTCATAACAAACTTCTTTCATATCTGGACATTTCTGGTGAGCTGTGAACTACACATGAAAACAACAAAATCTGGGACATAAAATAAACACATATTCAATGTTGGTCCGAGTGTTTCGATTGGCTACCTAATCAAGTGGTATGCCCTCTGATCTCTGGTTTAAGCCCGGCCCGCCACCCTCCCTCGCCGTCCTACTTGAGGTTCTGGCTAGAATGCAATTTATCTTCGATTCTGAAGGAACATCCGGAAAAACAGCACAGTATAAGAAAACAGGGGCAGATAAATTCAAGAAATCTAATTTTTTTTTTTTTAATCTCAAAATTGTATTTAAAGATAGCCATGAAAACAAAACCATCATTTAAAGAAAAGCCCTCCCCCCCCCTTTTTCCGGTGCTAGTGTAATCTACCTGCCATATCTTGCTAGTCTAGAGCCTGTACCCCTTTCTTTATTCATGGAAAAAGTCTATTCATTGCCAATCTGTTATTTCTTGCATTTGTATCGTAGGAAAGTTAAGTTAACATTTGTTCCGAATCAATATATTAATTTCATAAGTAAAGTATATGAGTGTGATGCGTAATCTATTTATAGGATCATCAACTTGATTTAATTGCTCTCGTATCTCTAAGCAGCCTCTATTTCAGTGTTTCCCAAAAGTGGGGTACGCGTACCCTCAGGGGTACGGGAAGAGTTTGGAGAGGGTACGTGTTGCACCTCATGAACTATGCTGATTTTTTGTATGTTCTGTTAATTAATAAAAGTGTGCTGGGGGCCGAGGGGTACTCAGCATTGCAAAACTTATAAAAGGGGTGCACAAAGGTCAAAATTTTGGGAAGCACTGCTCTGCTTCATACTCCAAGACTTGAGTATGTCCATTTAGATGATATAGATCTATTGACCTTTTAACAATTGGCGAAATATATATATTAAATAATGCGCTGCATTACTATTAATAACAGTGAAACAGAAAAAAAGTTTATGCATAACTTCTGACACCACTGAGGTTGTCGGAATGGTAAAAGTAATTGCCAGCTAATTAGACTACAGCTGCAGTATGACGTCTTGGTAACTAGCAAAATCAGAACTGGATTAAGGCAGTGCACTCTAGGCCTCACTTTTATTTGTGAGCTCCCACAAGTATGAATAAAGAAGGTAAATGTTATTCAATGTAGAGGTACTCTTATTAACATTATTTAAGATCATTGTCACAGCTGTGTGATTTTGTTTGGTTTTTGTTGTTGATACAAATAATATAGTACGATCTCTCATGTGCTGGACCTGGAGCAGACTATGACAGTGATGTATAGACACCCAGACAGAGACATCAGTTGACACCAACACTACGAAGACTCGAGAGGAACAATAAACTCGCGAACAATAGGGCTCGAAATACCACGGTCAGTGATACCGGCAGGACACATCGCGGATCTTTAGATTTATGTAGGGAAAACGTGATACTAGCGGAGTCCGGGTGACAAGACAATAATTAGAGAATAAATTAGACATAGCTTAAGGACTATAAAGTCAGAAACAGTTTGAGATAAGGGGAAGACGACTCAAACACGGCTAGGTGCTGGACCAGACCGATGTTGTAGGAGTCGATGTCGTATTGGTATATACGACTTGTGTTGTAGTTGTTAGATACAGGAACAGTATCAGTGCTTTTCTTAAGGACACACGGTGACGGTCAGAGACTGTAGAGTTTACAAGTACATATAACATCAAGACTATACGGACTGTGACTTGGGCTCCAGGATCCGTGCTAAGACAAGAGAGAGAGAGAAACTGTCCAGTGTGGCTTGCTATTTGTACCCAGCATCAATTTATATGTAACTATGTTGTTTTAGCCTTTCATGATTAGATAACTCCGAATCTTTCGTACCATTATTCATTTCTATTATTCATTTCTTATGTGTTTGTATTCATTACATTGTTTTATCTTAATTAATCAACCAAATTAACCACATTATTATCTCAATTATCTCCAATTTTGGTGGTTAATATATCAATAATTAAACACCTGTTTTAATGACCCTATTGTGTTCGGAGGTCCTAATTTGTCACATTACACATTGTTGTGTTATTCGTTTCATCGTCACCTTTATGTATTAGTTTCAATCATTAAAACTGGTTGGCTAGACACGGCGAGAATCATCCTAGACATCTTGCCATCAAGAGCTGATAAGTCGATATTCAGTTTCTTAACAATCATTTGGTATCCATTTGTTCCAAAGAGTGTTGGCGCTTCCACAAAAATACTGCCCATGGCCTTCACTAACCTAAATCCGTATCCGCAGCTTACTACATTTTGTTATAGTTTACTACATTTTGTTATAGTTTACTTAAGTTTACTACATTTTGTTATAGTTTACTTAAGTTTACTACATTTTGTTATAGTTTACTTAAGTTTACTACATTTTGTTATAGTTTACTTAAGTTTACTACATTTTGTTATAGTTTACTTAAGTTTACAACATTTTGTTATAGTTTACTTAAGTTTACTACATTTTGTTATAGTTTACTACATTTTGTTATAGTTTACTTAAGTTTACTACTTTTTGTTATAGTTTACTACATTTTGTTATAGTTTACTACATTTTGTTATAGTTTACTACATTTTGTTATAGTTTACTACAATTTGAGCTACATGTTTACTAACAGCACCTGGAGGTCACGGTGACAAAGTAAAAAAACAAGCAACTTTGTGACCTTGAACTAAGGCCGTCTGCCGGCACGCGTTTTATCTCGGCCTTTGAGTGACAGTTGGGTTCCGCGTCCAAGTGCCTTTATTGTGTCCATTCACAAAGCGGGCCCATGTTTTGCGTGGGGCGTTCGAATTTCGTTCCAGGTGGGATTTCCGTCTGATCTGTGGGTGGTCCATTAGCACCTATCCCCTCCCCTGTTTCATGGTCAGTCCTGTACTTTGCATAGTTTTCTAACTATGTGCAACGGTTTTCTCCATCAGTCCATTGATTCGTCCATCCATACTGTCATATGTGTTTGCTTTAATAACAACATGATGTTAGCGTTGAATGCCAAAGATTCGTTCTCTGGTGATTGTAATTTTTAATTTGTATTATATTAATATACATGTATTTTATTTATTTCCGATCGGGTCCCATTCCAAGTATGTGTTAAAAATAGCCCACAAAAACTCTAATTCCTCACTTAGTCATTTCCAAGGCCTGTAACACGAGTTTCGTGTCTCCTTCACAGATTATCCTCCCTTGCCTCAAACGCCCTCCGTTAACAAGGTCTTGTTGGATTAGCCCGCTATAAAAATGTATAATTTGAATAAATGACCGCAACGTGCTACCATACTTAACCTACTTTTCTGCTGACAAGGTGCTTTGAAGAACTGAACAACAGGGGCGCATTAATCAGCCCTGGGGCCACTGTTTACGTTTTGTCTACGAGTTTCGAGAGCTGTGTAATTTATCTCCCCTGATAATAATGTCTGTTTATCTGCCCTTACTTCTGCCAAACAATAGTTCGTAGTGGGATGTGTGAGTGAGAACAATGGAGAGAGAGAGAGAGAGAGAGAGAGAGAGTGAAATAATGAGGTACGATAGGAGAAATAATAGAAAGAGTGAAAGAGAGACGGAGTGGGAAAATATGAACATAAAGGAAGAGAGAGAGAGAGAGAGAAAGTGTGTGAAATACTGAGGTACAATAGGAGAAATAAGAGAAATAGAGATGGAGTGGAAAAAATATGAACATAAAGGAAGAGAGAGAGAGAGAGAGGGGTAAGTTAAAAAAAAAGTAAAGGGAACTAGAAAGTGCCTGTTAGCAATCTCAATGTTGTTAGGTTATGTCAATTTGCTTGAGAGGTCTATATATTTTCTTTCTATTCAAAATGTATTCAACCATATTTTATTTATTTATTTGTTTTACAAATTTCGGACCTTTCTTTAGGAACGCTAATGTATACACCTTAACTTAGGCGTTCTTCAAGACATGAGGGTCCGAACGCGGAATCATCGTAAACACTATCATGTGCGCGCACCACACGATCAGTCAGTCAAGGAACAGATCGTTGATTCTGCCAATGACTTAGTACAGTCTAAATGCCTCATTAGCATGACCTATCAGAGCACGTGTTTACTTGTGTAGGTCGTACTCATTTTATGTACGTACAAGAAAGTATATAGGGCCGACTTTATAACATCTAGATAAGATAATCGTGTAAAAAACTTACCCCCCCCCCCCACACACACACATACACACGCGAACTATGTACTCAATCTTTCAACATGTAGTCTCAAAATTCTTTTATACATATTGTTACTGTTGTTACGATTCTCTCACGTAATCAGCACTTCTGTAACCACTGCTGAACACAACACATATTACTCAAGAACTTGGCAACCAGAGTTCCAAACTAAGCTGGTACTTTGGTGTGTCAATAAAACACCCAATAAGACATAGTTGGCAACACAATAAACTGACCCAATAAGACATAGTTGGCAACACAATAAACTGACTCAATAAGACATAGTTGGCAACACAATAAACTGACCCAATAAGACTTAGTTGGCAACACAATAAACTGACTCAATAAGACGTAGTTGGCAACACAATAAACTGACTCAATAAGACATAGTTGGCAACACAATAAACTGACTCAATAAGACATAGTTGGCAGCACAATAAACTGACCCAATAAGACATAGTTGGCAACACAATAAACTGACTCAATAAGACATAGTTGGCAACACAATAAACTGACTCAATAAGACATATTTGGCAACACAATAAACTGACTCAATAAGACATAGTTGGCAGCACAATAAACTGACTCAATAAGACATAGTTGGCAACAAAATAAACTGACCCAATAAGACATAGTTGGCAACACAATAAACTGACTCAATAAGACATAGTTGGCAACACAATAAACTGACTCAATAAGACAAAGTTGGCAGCACAATAAACTGACTCAATAAGACATAGTTGGCAACACAATAAACTGACTCAATAAGACATAGTTGGCAACACAATAAACTGACTCAATAAGACATATTTGGCAACACAATAAACTGACTCAATAAGACATAGTTGGCAACACAATAAACTGACTCAATAAGACATAGTTGGCAACAAAATAAACTGACTCAATAAGACATAGTTGGCAGCACAATAAACTGACTCAATAAGACATAGTTGGCAGCACAATAAACTGTCTCAATAAGAAATAGTTGGCAACGCAATAAACTGACTGCCGTACTAAACTCTGCTCTCTCTCTCATCCTGGACTCTTACTGCTTCACTCGAGGACACCACCCCAGACCGACTTCATGGCCGACTAACAGTCCCTGTCTCCTTGCTGTCCTGTACTGAACTGCCTTACACGGTGTCTCTGGTCCACGAAGGCTTTCGATCCCATGACCATAACTCGTGTCATATTTGCGTGTACTAGCACTGTCCCTTGATACAGTTGACTGCCATGCAGCGCGTGACATTGCTTGAGTAACTCGTATCAGTTGGTCACAAACAAAATTAACTCTATTACTCCGCCAATACTGGCAATTCAGTTACAACAATATGTCTAATTAATAAAACTAGAGTACGTCACGTTAATACATATTAAAGAGAAGTTTGCTTAATCAATATATAGAGACGATACAATAAAGTATATTTCAAACACAGTACATGTAACTATTTTATATATATATTCTGAGTTTGGAGTTGACCAAAATTAGATAAAAGCATGTTGCATAACTCGTACTGCCTTTCAAATATTTGAAATATTCTTGGTTATATCCCTTAGACAGTTCGACCGTTTTCGATGACTCCATACTGGCGCCTAGCGCGCCATTTATCAGGCACACAGTCTAAAAATAAAGGCACAGCTAAAAATAAATTCATACAAGTGGGAGAATTTTTTTTCCTCCCGGGTTGCATGCTAAATCTGGAACTTATCGTGTTGGGGTTTCAGAGCGCGGGATTCTTCCGTCAGTAACCAATGAGCGGAAACCTTATTGCACCTGACTCGTGCACAGACAGCCAATCAGGAAGTAGGTTGCATGACAGTAACACGTCATCAGGCAAACTTGTGTTGGCTTTTTTCTTTTTCTTCCTCCATCTGTGCGCCACACCTGATGTCCTTATAAAGTTGCAGAGTTGAATCATTCTGAGCAGAAGATTAGAAAGCTACGTGAAATTATAACCATCAGAGGTTAGGGTTAGAGTTGGGCTGTATAGAAGGATTATATGGAGAGTTAGGTAACAGCATGGATGGAGACATTTTATCCTAAATGTTTGCATAATTAAAAAAGTAAAGTTTCTCTTTCAGACCATGTGGTCTATATGGCAGACGATAGAAAGGTCATCTGTTTCAACGTTTAACGAGCAGGGTGTTATGTGGCCAGCACAGCGACCAACCGCCTTTACTTTCCCCGACTCAAGTCAGGTACCCATTAGAAATGGGTGGACTCAGGGGCGCTCTAAAAATCCCGAATTTCAAAATCTCAGTCTTCACCGAGATTCGAACCCAGGACCCTAGGTTAGGAAGCCAAGCGCTTAACCACTCAGCCACCGTGCCCCCTTTTGCATAATTAGTTTTGTCAAAAACTAGTATCTCCTCTAAAACCGTGTGCAGGCGACTCGGGTTGGAACCCGTAATCTTTGCGTGGACAATGTAAAATACTTACCACAATGCACCGTGACGTGGGACTTACTTCTTTAAATGACGTTAACCCAATAGTGTTATTTACTTCTTTAAATGACGTTAACCCAATAGTGTTATCTACCCTGGTCGTGTGGTATGCGCGCTGGACTGAACAGTCTTTCGGTGGTCTTGATAGTCATGGGTTTGAACCCTGGCCGCTGCCATCCCGCATTGTTCTGCGGGAGGTTTAAGATAAAAGGTAATTAACTTCAAACCTCAAGGAGCATTCAAAACTTTTAAAAATACATTTTAGCACTAGCCAACCTGCCTAGTGTTTTCTATCAGCTAGCTCTGCCACTGGGGAAAATTAACGAATTCATTACTATTTTTATATGTTAAAAAAACAAAGCATTGTTTTCACATGTTCATTAGGGCGTAATAGTTGTGTCAATTTGCGGTTTAGGGGGGGGGGAGCATTATTCAAACAAGACACCGATAGCAAAGACAAACAGACACAAACACTCTTTTGTTCCCCTGGCAATCAAATCATTAAATAAGAACAATCTGGTATAAACTTTGTCACATGTAAATTATGAGTGAGTCTGGTGTGAATGTACACTTTGGTTTCTTATAGTTATAATGTTTTTTGTTTGGTGTAATGCACAAATTGTAAGACAAATTTCCATACGGACAATAAAGATTATTATTATTATTAATTATTATTATTAAACCCTGCCCTATTTCTCTCCTTGCAAAACGTATCCTCTGCTAACCTAGTACGTTTTCCATATCAAGCAAAAATTAATTAATTAAGACTAATTTATTAACTAACTTTTTTTTCTAATTGATTCGGGTTTTGTCCACGACAATGAATAATGGATGGCTGCCTGGTCGTGCGGTTTGCGCGCTGGACTGTCGTTCGGATTTATCGACGGTCGAGGGTTCAAACCCTGCCCGCTCCCATCCCCCGTCGTCCTGCGGAAGGTTTGGACTAGGGAGTAAACTATCTTCAACACTGAAGGAACATCCGAATTATGAAACAAAACAAAACAAAACATAATTGTTCAGAGTTTCAATTTGATCCGAGAATGGGAGAAATAATGTGTAGGCATAGTCCAAAACGTAACCTATTTACATTGCATTGAAACATTGAAACAGTCAAAGGCCTAGCGTACGGAATGCAATCTCTTCAAAAGACCCCTCCTTTTGACCGACCCCTCCCCCGCCTTCCCATTTCACTCCCCCCCCCCCCTAATTTTGTTCCCAGTTGTATAGTTGAAAGTAGGTCATGAATGTGATACCATCATCCATCATTGACCACAGTCCTGACCCAGTTGGAGGAACTAGAAATTCCTGTTTCCCTTGAATGAACATTGACCCCCCCCCCCCAACACCTGCCCAACTCGTGGGTGTTGGTCGCAGCAGCGGCCAAGGTGTCCGCGCACCGCTGTTTGATGTTGGCCGCAGCAGAATCACGTGACTGACAGGTTTACCAACCTTGTCGCCTGGTTGATGACATCACGGACACATGTCATCTTGTCATTAAATGACAGCATTGAAATGTTGTTGTTGTTGGTTGAAATTTAAAAAATTAGGAATGCATTTTGCTTGTGAAATTATTTTTCTAAAATATGACGAGAAACAATGGAGTTGATTCGTATCTCTGTCCTACTTTTTAAAAAGTCACGCGGTTGTGTTATAAACAGATGCCAGGCCTTGTTATTTAAATTAATTTTCTACTGCCATTCAGGGCCGGTCTTAGGCCACGTCAACCTATGCGGTCGCAGTGGGCCCAGCGCGAATTCTAGGTGTAAATTATTAAATAGCAAAATATATACGCAAAATTCCTGGAAATCTCCTGAATTTATTAGAATCTCCTGAAAATAGACAAAATTGTCTTTGTGGGTGACTTTCATTGCGGAAAACGCTAATCCTACGCGCGATAAAAGAAAAAAAAAAAGGCGTTGTCAGCTTTCATGTAATAAAATGTAATAATCGTCTTAATAGGAAGTTCGAAAACTTTATTTACTTTTATAGTCACTGGCATATAAATATAACATAGGTTGCATGGTTCTTAAAGTAATGTTACTTTGATCGCAATTTTGTACTTAGTAAAGAATGAATACAATTCAAAGTCGAATTTATATTCTAATTAAAAAAATCTTAATTTTCACTTATCCTTATTCCCACCCAGACTAGGCCCCTCGCTATCAGTTTTGCATAGGGCCCCGCAATTGTTAGGACCGGCCCTGCTGCCAAATGCATAAGATATTCACCTTTTTAAACATGTTAAAGACAACTGATAGTTCTATTTTTTTTTTGTTTACAAATGTTAATGAAGGGACAACAGCTGCTCGAATTTTTTTCTCTCTAGTGTATCTCAATGTAACTTCACCATCCAACCAATAAGATATATAAGCGCTGTAGGTTTACTAGACTCTGTCATGAAGTCTATGATTAAGCTGCAGCAAACGAACCATGAGTCAAATGTTTAACTATCTACTTAAGTTGACACTATAAAAAGATGGATATCTAGAGTCTCCTTTTATTTAACAACCTATATTGTAGCGCTTATGGATTAATTAAAACCACTAAATATTGTCATAGAACGCTTCAGATTCCCACTATAAACTAACAAAAGCTAAGCACGACGCGAGATCGAGACACAACCATCACGTGACTTGGAAGAAATTAGGAGCAACTCCATTGATTATTTTTTTAATCAGCGACTGATTTTTTAAATCTTCGTACTTTGCTTGGTTCAGTGGTCAGTGAGTGTTTTACCATACATGCTATATATCATTCATATAGGTCAAGAGGTCAACAGCTTTAAACCCAATTGGACCCGCCCCCACCCCTCCACACCCGTTTTCCCCAACCATCGTTAACAGAGACGACTTAAACAGCCGCTGTGCTTTATTGGACAGACAATGACTCTTTCTTTAAAGTGTGTCAGTGATGTAGCCCCATATCTTATCTTATCTTATCAATTACAGACGTTACTTTTAAACAGAAAATAATTACGTCCTACGCGTGTCCATGTCTCCATGTGTCAATTTAGTCATGCATGTTAATCAGTGACTTAAGCTCTGCCAAGTTGTTGGTTTCTCTGTGCTGTTGACGGCCGTTGTTTTGTAGCACCAAAGTGCTGGTGAACAACTAAACCAGCGGTTTTCAACCTTTTAAGCTCGGCGACCCATTTTTACAATCCCCCACTCTGCCGCGACCCCCCCCCCCCCCATACACAAATACAGAATTGTAGGGTAGACAATAACTATCCATATTTTCGATGGTCTTAGGCGACCCCTGGCTAATGGTCAATCGACCCCCCAAAGGGGTCGCGATCCACAGGTTGAGAACCCCAGAACTAAACCGTTGTAGGTGTATTATATCTTAAACTAATGAAGCTTGAAATAACTTCTTTGTAAACAATACTAAATATAACGTATTAGACAAAATCAAGTTGATATGAAATCAATGCACTAGACTTTAGTAATAATATTTTTTAACAAGATATAACTCACTACTGTAACACAGCCTTTTAGTCTCACGTTCTGGGGTCGTCTGTCCTAACTGAGACCAATGACAACAATACCACCAATCTTGCATCATTCACAACCAATCGATAATATCTTCCCACCGTCACCATAGAAACACACACACACACACACTCCATAACACCCTGGCTGACTCAGACAATTTGTGATATGCTCTAATGGCATTAGGGAAGAATGAGAATGTGTATGAATTTGTCCTAGCATATGGAATTAGCTTGGTTTAAATGTAAATTATTTATTTTTTAATTCTTTAATAACTTTTTTTTTCTTTAAATGGTTTTATTTGCTTTTAAAAGGATAATTAGAATTTTTTTAAAAGTACACACTTTCATTTTATTGCTGGAATGCATTAAATTCCAATGAAATTAAACCTTTAATTAAGCAGGACCTATGCATAATTAAGCTTCTGCTTGTTTGAATACCATTTTGAATAAGTGTATAATTCTAATAGGTTTATTTGGGTATTTTCTTATTTAAAAGAACCACGGAGGCGACCATTTAATAACATGAGCACACTTTGAATAACATTCATTAATTATATAAATCGCAATAATGGCCAATAACTCCTATAGAAGCAGAATGTAAAAGTTATTGCCCTTAGGATGTTGTGATGTAGTTTCTATTTTGCACTGACTCAGCAACGGTGTGTTTGTGTGTTTGAGCGCGTGTTTTAGTGGATGAGTTTCAGGTGGAATATATTTGTGTATGTGTGTGTGTGTGTGTGCGCGTCTTTGCGAATGCACTTAGCCTGGCATCTTCACTCACGTAACTCAACACACTTATGTCTCAGCTCACTTGTCACACACACACACTAAACCCAGTCCCCCCCCCCCGCTGCTGCTCACCCTTTCCCCTACACATCACGGTCTGTGCTCGCTCGTTGTAGTCAAGAGGGCTTCCAGGGGGAGATTATTACATACAACGCTGATTCGTGTGCTCATCAAGTCGTTTAGGCTAATTACATTTTTTTTTTACTGTACTAAATCTGAGCTCAACACATCTACAGAACATGACCTAATGACCTTTTATTTTTTTCACAACGATAGGTATCTCAATGTTTTTTTTTTCAAAATTCTGTTTGGCCAATCACCTTCACCTATTCTGTTTAACCGTTGGGTGACCGCATATGATCTGTCAACCGTCTTTCTCCATTCCTCTCGGTCTTTTGCTTTGAATCTTTCCCAACGACAGGCCCGTCATTTCTCTCCATCGCTTTCTACTCCTTTTACCTGGTACTGTTCCCTGAAAGAAGGTCTTTGAGAACCTTGTGATGTGGCCATAAAGTTTTAGTTAACGGTTGTTGTTGTTTTTTTGACAGTGGTCAGCAGGTCATCGTGGGGGTCCAAATGTCATTGTGACCCTATTTCGAATTTCCTTATTTGGGGTGCGGCCTTTGTAGGTGATACCTAGTATTCTTCAATAGCACTCAATTCCATTGCTAGGATGCTCCTCTCTAAGTCTGCAATTAGCGTGTAGCCACTAGACCTAGAAAAATCTTGTACTTCGATGTGAAATAGTTGGTTATCAAATTACGCGAAATCATTCAAACTGCATAATACTAAACTGAACAGCTAAAAAAAAAAAGCTCTGTGCACGTTGTGGCCGGATGGTATTTGGCTTCCGAACCGAAGGGTCTGAGTTCGAATCCCGGTGAAGACTGGAATTTGATTCGGGGATTTTTACGACGCCTCTGTGTCCACCCAACTCTAATGGGTACTTGATTTGTGTTTACCGTCGGGCATAGAAACGGATGACCTTTACAACATCTGCCTCCCCCCCTTTTCCAAACGGATCTCAATGTGTTGACATCAGGGGCGGACTGGGTGTCAAAATATGACTGGGCATTTCTTTACAATCCGGCATATAAATTGAATATCACATGATGTGCATCCAATTCTAGTGCATCCAATTCTAGGTCGACCTGTCCTCAAAATCATTCCGTAAAGCTTGATAAAGTATCGATAACTGTACACATGCATACAATGAAGTTTAAATTTATTGTGGGTGCAATATGCTAATGAATTGGCTATATGGGCATACGGGCAAATGCCCGATGGGCCGGCACCGAATGGGCCGGTCTGGTCGCGACCAAAGAATCTTTTTTTCAATGCACACACACTCAAACAGAAAAATCCTGGCACAAGATATGATATGGGCCGGTTTATAAGGTAATGCCCGGGCCGATCTTGATACCCAGTCAGCCCCTGATCATAAGGCATAGAAAAGTTTCGTTTTAATCGCAAAATGTGACTAGGCCCTTAAAGGATGTAGCCTACGAGGAGCACTGTCTACGAAAGTGGGCTATTACATAAATTCAGAAAAATGTGTTAGATTTAATTAGTACTACACTGTAGAGTCTGTAAAAGATTTTTTTAAACACGACGCTCAGAGGTCAGTTCTATAAGAGAATAATAGAAACGATACGTGTCATAGTGACATCCATGTGGCCCTACGGTGGGCCCTCCGACACGCTTGGGTACCGGCCCACAGGGCAATAGCCCGAAAGCCCATGGTTTACAATACCTTGTAAAATGTTTGTAAACGGTTTTCCATGGTTCGGATGTTCCTTCAGAGTTGAAGACAGTTCACGTCCTAGTCCAAACCTCCCGCAGGACGACAGCGGATGAGAGCGGGCAGGGTTTGAACCCTGGACCATCGATAAGTCCGAACGACAGTTCAGTGCTTAACCGCACGACCAGGCAGCCATCCTGAAGCTCTAAAATGTCAAATACGCAAAAGAGTTGATTAGAAGAGGCAATTCCATTGGATGACGGCTGATTTTAAATTTTTTTTACGAGAACGTTCTCGTAGTATTCAAATTTTGAATACCTGAAATGAATCGGTTTATTTTTAATTTAGTATTTTAAGCAATAAGATTTTTTTTAATACTATAAATTTGAATATATATGTCATGGTTGATCCTTGAGATCCTTTAGCAATCAGCACAACCTTCCTGCATAGATATTATTATTAACTGTGTGGGGGGAAAAAAACAACGTTGTCGACATAGAATCTTGGTGTATGGTCGTAATGCTAGTCTCACGAGACCATGTCAACAGCTATACGTTTATGTCAACTTTCATTTGAAATACCTTTTTATTACAAAGCTTATATACTGCGGTGGCTGAGCGGTAAAGCGCTTGGCTTCCGAACCGGGGTTCGAATCCTGGGGAAGACTGGGATTTTTAATTTCGGGATCTTCGGACGCCTTTGAGTCCACCCAGCTCTAATGGGTAAAAAGGGAAAAGTAAAGGCTGTTGGTCGTTGTGCTGGCCACATGACACCCTTTTTAACCGTAGGCCACAGAAACAGATGATCTTTACATCATTTGCCCTATAGACCACAAGGTCTGAAAGAGGGAACTTTACTTTTATATTAACTCACTCGGTCTGTCTGGGAGGATTCTTTTACACTTTTTTTCTCCCACTTCCCAATCTCGGATCAACTTGAAAATTTTGCAAATTTTTAGTTGACGATGACAACACTTGAATCAATTAAAGTTAATTAATCAGTTGATGGTAATTAACTAAATTAATTAATTTTGTTTTGAATAGAACTGGGGGAGATAAACGTTTAACTATTGAGAGATATGGCAGCAAATTAAACTGTGGTTTCCCTTTTACACTGCACACATTGCGGTACTTTGACCTTCATGGTCAGAGGTCATGACTTCTTTTAACGCTCCCAATTTAAGCGTCCAGTTCACCTAACAGTTTGTAACGTAGTTTAGGGTTGAAGTGGTTGGAGGGTGGGGTTGGTAGTCCCACTAATAGGGAGGGACACAAACAAAGCGAGTGTTCCAAAAGTCCACAACATTGCACACTTTCACATTTCTTACGTAACCTTTCTCCGTAAGACACTGAGTGGGCGTGTCTTGGTCTTTACAATGTGTTCAGTTTAAGCTCCCTAGGGCGCCAGTGGTCTTAGTTCACCTTCCTCTGGGGTGGTAGCGCCCAGCTGTTTGACTCGGGAGAGGCGACACCTGATTAGAGACGAGTCTCTTGCGATGCAATTTTTTGTCGTGATGGAATGTTCACAACCCAACTGCCAACTTTAAACACCTAGTAGATAAATGTTTGAAATAGTGTCTTCTTCCGGTTGCTCTTTCTTCAGACACTTCGTTCTTTTAACTATCATTTAAAAAAATAGAATTCCTTTTCTAAGTTTTGAAATGGTGTAAAAAAATCAGTTCGTTTTAATCTTCTATGCATATATTAATTAACTAAATCATCCACTTCCAAAACAGCCGAAAATAAAATAATAATAATAATAATAAAAGCCTATATTGTGAATCAAAAATTGAGATACTCTCTGTTGATCTCTAACATAGTATAGCACTGTGACTATGTTTACTAGTTTAGCTCTGTCTCTACTATGGAAATTGTTATTTATAAATTTCGGTTCTAATAAATCTCGTAATTTTTTTTTTTGTTTCCTTTTTTTTAAAAAAAAAAAAAAATTCATTTGGTCCCATGAAATTCACTTCCCTTTGGTCCTCCTATTATCCAAGGCCGGCCTTGTAACTAGCTTCACATCCTGGAATGTAAGTACTCCTGTTTCACTATAGCACAATAAAGGTACTTATAAAATCAACTGTGTAACTTAAAAATGGTTACTATAAATATAAAAATTTTTCATAATTACAAAACAGAACATGATATTTTTAAATTCCAGATGTACTTAAGACATTTTTGGCCAGTTTGGAAACTTAAGGATAGAAATTGATAATAATTTATTTTTTTTAATTAATTAATTAGTCTTTTATTTATTAAATATGAATTATCATTTGTTATAGATATCACCGCTATGTTTTTAGTTCAGGTGTTTCCAAGCAGAAGACGCATATACTAATATTGCTTTTTTTTTTTTAGTAATTTTATCAAGATGGTAATGTCAGAAGAACAATTAATTAGCACTTGATGTATGGTAGTGTCAGTCCGCGAACTATCGTCTGCTGTGGTGTCATGAGAATTGGCGTTATAACTCTAGATTTTCTAGTTTCTGTTCGCTTTTAGAATTCTAGCCATCAACTTCCTTAGTCGCATGCATCAATGCCCCTTGCTGAG
The DNA here is from genome assembly GCF_947242115.1 of Biomphalaria glabrata. NCBI lineage: Eukaryota > Metazoa > Mollusca > Gastropoda > Planorbidae > Biomphalaria > Biomphalaria glabrata. Next base: position 1,102,772 of record NC_074726.1, on the reverse strand, counting down.
GTCATTGTTCGTGGACTAATGTGTTGGTCACTGTGGAAGAGGTCAGTTTAGGTCAGCTAGCGGGCCTTTTTACACACAGGGAGAAACGCTCGCGACATAGAAAGGAGGGCGGAGCCATCTGCTGGCATGACGTCATAATAGCGTGAGAACCTGGTCACCATTGGTCATTTGTATTGTTTACGTCGATGACCTGGTCAACAATCCATGAAAGCTGAGCCACCACTAAAAGTACTGTACGCACTTTCTTAAAGTAGACCACAATTACTCGTCACCGTGAGCCACACCTGTCAGTCAGAGATTCACATGTTTTCAATGTCCCCCATTACTTCCATTTTTGTTTTAGTAATTTTTAAAAACTTGAATACACTAATAGTAACAGCTTTCTTTCTGTGGCATTTTACGTCTCGAGAGACGATCTTTTCCCTTTGCAACTTCTTGTGTGACTAAAGAGGCCAGTCCTTGATGCACAGCTGCGATCGCAGGTTGGGCATATGTAATCACCAGGCGCCGTTGCATTTTCACCCTTCTTTCTGCTGCTGTTGTGTATGACATCTGCAATCTGTGACCCTTCCTTTATGCTCTCTCTCCATGTGGATCTGTCCAGTGCCAGCTTTACACTAATAGTAACAGCTTTACACTAATAGTAACAGCTTTACACTAATAGTAACAGCTTTACACTAATAGTTACAGCTTTACACTAATAGTAACATCGTTTACAAACTTGCTGTCATGTATTTTAATCCTCAATTTTTTTTTCACACTACCTATTTCTATATTGTCTGCATCCACGAAAGACTTCTTTACAGTATACTCTATTATTCGATTCCACGCCATCAGAAGTGTCTATCTGTTAAGTTCCACTTAGGAACACCTTATGGACGACTCTTATTTTCGTTTACAGCTATAATAAGATAAGTTCAAAGTGACATAGAAATAAAAAAAAAATCAACAGGAACCAAACATTTTTTGTTTTATTTTTTATTAGTATCAAATTTCGATCTTTTCATTTTTAATTCTCTTTGCATTACAGTCCAAGGCAGTTAGATAGTTATGAATGAAAAGAAATGTTTCATATAATATATCAAAATGAAATTACTGTTATACACAAATAGGTCTACTAGTTTGTTTGTTTTTTTAATATTTTTATGGCTAAAAAAAAGTTATAGTCCAATCCATGGTCTGACCGTTATAAACATAAAAACTATAGAAGCTGGAAGAAGTCATTTGTACGTGTGTATAAAATCTGGACACATCATTTTGACTACACTTTCAACAGACTGGAACAATTCATGTAACAGTATTACACAGTGTCTATACGTGCCAAAAAATACCTTGTTATAAAAGCTGCCAATAAGAAAAACTTCCCATGTAATGTTTATGTAGGTATGGACTTATTGGCTAGCTTGCTATGCGTAATGCACAAATGTAAGACAAATATCCTGAAGGAGAATAACGCTTATCACTGTTTTTATTTATATGACAAACACATGCACACCATATCTATAAGTCTATATACATACACTAATTTGCTCTGTCAGCAGGCAATGTGGGGTTTGTTTTCTTGGGCGACCAGGCGATGACCTTAGTGCTAGACTCTAGCAGTGTTTATCACTTCGCCCTGGTCTGGGTCCTGGAAATTTCTCTGTGCCTGTGCATGTTATAATCCACCCAGTAAGGTGCAAGAGTACATTTCTCAGTCAACACAAGTCACGTGCACTAGTGTTAAATGTCAAAGGTCATAATGTCAAGAATTCAAGATTACTACGACCGGGGATGAGAGCGGTCAGGATTCAAACCCGGGATCATCGAAACGACAGCCCAGATTGCATACCTCGCGACTCAGGCATCTATCCTTAAATAAACCCAAAAAGAAACAAATAAACTTAGATCTATTCCTTGTGATGTAATGAACAGCAAAGTGTTGACAGCATCACATGTTGATTAACACAAACAATGTTGAACATCTCAACATATGGCCAACAAAGCGAAGGAAAGCGCTCGCAAGGTGGTCAAAGAAAGCGCTTCAGGGACACCCTCAAAGCTTCTCTGAAGGCGTTCAGCATAGACCCAGGCACCCGGGAGACAGAGGCACATGACAGAGCATCATGGCGTCGCGCTGTGAAAACTGGCGCACAGGTTGCTGAGGAAAAAAGAACAATGCTGGCAGAAGAAAAACGCCAGAAAAGAAAAGCAAGGCCCACGACACTAGCTCCAGCTGGAATAACCTGCCCAGTGTGCGGCCGAATATTCCGGGCTCACATAGGTCTCACCAGCCACATGAGGAGGCATAGAACCCAAGCGCAAAGCCCTCAGCCCCCCCCCCCCCCCTGGATGACAAAGTGGTCATCATCGAACCACGATGGACGAACTATATACATTTCCAACATACATCAACATCCAGATCTCAAGTCAAACCTGTTTGATTAATTTTTGCTGAGCTCAATTTGATCTTAAGAAATGAAAACATCAACTCACTCGACTGTGTTTTTTTCGACTCAGAACCGGACAAAACAGAATGAGACAAATGTTCCGGAAGCTTAAAGTCGGGACGAGCGAAACCTGCCCTTGTGGGAGCATCACCAGAGAATGCTGACAATGTCCTTCAATGCTGTATATCTAGGGGCCCGAACAAGACTCTGGACCCAAAACCCTCCTATAGAACAAAAACTATACGGAGAACTGCCTGATCTGGAAACCACTGCTCAGCTCATCTCAAATATAAGATTACAAACCTGAACCCCCCAACATGTAAAATGAAGAAGAAGACTCGACTGTGTAGATTTGGACAACAAAAACTGATTAGGTGGTTTATAATTAGGTGATCATTCATACAGTTTTTCACGCAAGCACATAATTCTTAAAAACTGTAATTAATTTTATCCTGTAATGTAGATGGGTCTTTGTGATAGTTGTAGACCATAAAACTGAACTAAACAATTTCAATTTTTATTTCATAATGGTTACGCTCTCTTGTCAAGTAGATTGTTGATAGGAGAATATCGACATGGATATAGTCTACTATTGAAGAAAATGTAATTGATCTAACAAGTATCAGTCCTGTTTCGGTCTGCGTGTATAATATATTTGTAATAAAGACTTTTCGTTTTTGTACAATCCTTTTATTGGCTAGCTAATTCTTGGGTGGAACCTGCTTGGTGTACGGACACGAATAAAGAAAGATTTTTTTTAGAAATTGGACAGTTTATATATATATATATATATATATATATATATATATATATATATATATATATATATATATATATATATATATATATATATATATATATATATATATATATATATATCTTTGGGGGAGAAAAATACTCGCTAATAGGCCACACGGTGATTTGTATAATTTTTCAAAATATAATCATCTTAAAATTTGGTCTTTCGGGATTTTTGGGCTCCCCTGAGTCCACCCAACTCTAATGGGTACCTGACTTTAATTATGGAAATTAAAGGCGGTTGGTCGTTGTGTTGGCCACATGGCACCAAGCTCGGTGGCCAAAGAAACAGATGACCTTTACATCATCTGTCCTATAGATCGCAAGGTCTGAAAGGGGGAACTATTTTGATCTAGCGTCAGGGGGAATTCCCAAATGTATTCAGTAAAGAGAATTAATGAATAGACGTCATATGTAGAAATCATAAAGTACAATAATATATGCTACATTTGTATAATACTAATCAATGATTGCCACTCAATATCAATGGTATATCTCTAACTAGATCCAATATTGTAGTCTAGACTACTATTTTTGTAATGTTTTCAATTCTGGATCTATATCACCAAACTAGAATCTTCTATACTCTGAGTAAATTTTTACATTGGCGTAACCAGCATTTTCATAATATGGAAAATGTCTGTATCTTGTGTTGTTTAATTGTTCTATATATTATGCAATTGTCTGCAAATTAACTAATCCAATATGGTTGGTCATTTATGTAAATCAATAGGAGTAGCCGACTGTTTGGGTACATCTCAGTTTAGTGTAAATAACTATACATTGGTTATTGAGCGCGAATTATTCGTTTTTATCGTTTAAAAAAATATATCTTTTTTCTTTTAATGCGTTGTTTCTATATGAATGCTTGTTGTTTCTAAGTATAATTATTTCTTATGTCTTAGTTTCTTTAAACCATTTGTAAAGAACTTAATTATTGCTCGCTTTATAAGTCACTGACTGACTCTTTGGTTGTTTTACATTTGCTACTATATGATTCATTCATTTTTTCCCTTCCCATTAAAATTTTTGCACTTCTCTATGTCTCTCTGTCTGTCTGTCTGTCTGTCTGTCTGTCCGTCTATCTATCTATCTATCTATCTATCTATCTATCTATCTATCTATCTATCTATCTATCTATCTATCTATCTATCTATCTATCTGTCTGTCTGTCTGTCTGTCTGTCTGTCTGTCTGTCTGTCTGTCTGTCTGTCTGTCTGTCTGTCTGTCTGTCTGTCTGTCTGTCTGTCTGTCTGTCTGTCTGTCTGTCTTGCGATCTATAGGACAGACGATGTTTGTAGGGCCGACGGTTAACAAGAGTGTCATGTGGCCAGCTAAACGACCTACCGACTTAACTTTCCCCAACTTATGTCAGGTATCCATTAGAATGGGGGTGGGGGTGGGAGACGCATAGGTTCCACAAATATCCCCAAATTCAAATCTTCTTCTTCACCGGGATTCGAACACGAAACTACTAGGTTTTTAAGCCAAGTGCTTTACCACTCAGCCACCAGACATCTTTTTATTTCAATCCATTGACATTTGTAGATTTGATTAGTTTACCGAGGTAAAGAGAAATACAAGGATGTGAAATATGTGCGTAATGTGAATGAAGAGAGAGAGAGAGAGAGAGAGGGAGGGAGAGAGGGAGAGAGAGAGAGGGGGGGGATAGGGGAGAGAAAAGAAAAGGGTGGATGAAACATGGGACACAGACAGACGCACAGGGAGAGAACAGACAGACACACGCACCATTCACTTCACGATTTCACACTTCACTATTTCACACTCACATTCGTCTCTCGGTGGTCTAAGTTTAGATGTAGATCTCACTAGGACATCGCGTCATAGTACAATTCTAAGTGAGTGAAACGCATTAACCCTCACCCTCCTGCTCAGACTAAAACTGTCAATCTGCGAGACACCCACACTGCTCCGTGGGAGAAGCCCCACACTTGTCTGTGGGAGAACCGCTCCTTAAAGACTCCCCCCTTCGCAATCTAATACCACTTCATTGAAAGCGCCCCCCCCCCCCCCACTTTACACAAACACCTCTGTCTCATTGACCTTGACCCTGGCCTCCAGGGAAACAAAAAAAACTTATCCCCCCTGATATTTTTTTTTCTTTCTTTCCTTTAATCGGCATGTTGAAGGGGGAGGGAACTGGTGTCTACAAACTAAGAAGGGAAATAACGCGCATACATTTCATTCTTTCGCTGGACGTCTGGAATTATTGTGCTCAGAAAACATTCATCACTTTCGTTAAGTGTGTGGGAACAGCCGTTTCAGAAGCAACATAAGTTTCAAACTACAGTTGTAAGGATTAACATCACTGTTTGTCTGTGTGTTCCATGTGGATATCAACATTTTGTGTTCTTTATAGTTGTAGTCGCTAGTGTTTTCATCCGGTCTTGAAGCTGTGGTCTCTTATTATAGCTACAGTGTTTTACTTGTTTGAATAGCTATAGTGTTTGTATTTATTTGTTTACTGTTGACAGTAATCATTGTTAAGCTCGTGGCGTGATTCGATCATTTGAAATGTTTATTAAAAGAAAACAAGGGGAGTTAATTTAAACAGAAGTACTGGACGTGGTGACACTGTTGTTAATTATTGGCCCTTAAAATTTTATGAAAAAGGGGGGGGGGGAAGCACGAAGAGATGTCGCCAAATCTTTAAGGGTGGATTATGGGGAGTGGGGGGAGGGGAAGAGTAGACGTATTTGTCTTTCGTCTCTTCCTTCATTACTCACTCTCATCACTCCTCTCCAGACGTCCCTCCTTACTTTGTACCCTCCAAACGGTCTCTTTTGTTTTTCTACCTCTCTAACGTCAACGAGTATATTTGTGTAGTTCAAATATTTCTCCCATTTCAGACCTTGCGATCTATGGGGCAGATGATGTTAAGGTCATCTGTTTCTTTGGCCAACGGTTAACGAGCAGGGTGTCACGTGGCCTACCCCAACCCCAACTAGAGCTGGGGTAGACTCAGGGCGCCCTTAAAAATCTCGAAAATTTAAAATCCCAGTCTTCACCGAGAATCGAACCCCAGGTTCGGAAGCCAAGCGCTTAAACACTCAGCCACAGCGCCCCCCCCCCCTCGTATAAATATAGTTTGACGTGATGCTGCCCTGAATTCAATTTTTATCATGCCAAGGCCTTTTGTTTGATTTTTTCCTATCCTCTATCATAACCACAATGACAATTTTATTATACACAAACAGCAATCAGACTCTATCCACATTAAAGTCATTGTGAGAAGTCATATGTCACTTCAGGTTTCTACTCTTATGAAAAGCTTTACCGTGTAAAGTCAGTCTGATGCAATGTCTGTAATATCTGTCAGAAGTAATTTCAATAGTAAAGGTAATAAAAAAAATATACCCTTATCAAACCTTGCTATGTTTGGGGCTAGATAATGTAGTAAAGTGACTCTGTTTCCATAGCCCACTGTTCACGACCAACCGCCCTAACTTTCCCAACGCGTTTACAAATATTTATATAGGCTGATGCGTAAAGTCAAATACATAAATGCAAATACATAGAGGGAAATACATAAAGGCTGATATCGAGTTATTAGTCTTGATAAAATTATACAGAGATCAGATCCTGTCGCTAATGAACCTCATTCACCAATCGTAAACAAACATTTAGTCACGTGATTTTATTGGTAAAACAACGAAAAAAAATGTCACGTGACAACCATCATGAATTAAACATGAGATCGTACATTGTATAGAAGAGATAGAGCACCACGTGGCTAAATGTTGTTTGTTTACGATTGGTGAATGAGGTCCATTTACACAGCAATGAGATACAAGTTAACAGTACTGAAGTCAATGTGTCAACTGAGTCATGTGACCACAAGTCCCTGCTCAGAGTCATGTGACCACTGTACACAAGTCCCTGCTTAGAGTGCAAGACTCTAGTGTTTGAAATTCTAAACCTACTCGAGAGCTCTACAAGTCTCTGGGACTTGAACCCACACCACCAGATGGCTTAATGCGAGCCGTTACACAATCTTGCAGACTCGAATGACACCTGCGTTAGCGACACGACACAATGTCCACATATTTTCAAACGTACACAAAACACAAATAATGACAAATATAAATGTGATAAAGAGTTTTCTCTAACATGGCAATGGCTTTGGTTCGGTGATGTTCTCTATCCATCTCTTTAGAAGAACCATCCCTTTCTCTTTTCTCTCTTTTTCTCTCTCTCTCTCTCTATTCTCTTCTCGCTCTCTCTCTTTCTCTCGCTCTTTCTCTCTTCTCTTCTCTTCTCTTTTCTCTCTTTCTCTCTCTTTCTCTCTCTCTTCTCTTCTCTCTTTTTCTCTCTCTCTTTCTCTCTCTCTTCTCTTCGCTTTCTCTTCTCTCTCTTTCTCTCTCTCTCTCTTTCTCTCTCTCTTCTCTCTTCTCTTCTCTTCTCTTCTCTTCTCTCTCTCTCTCTTTCTCTCTCTCTTCTCTTCTCTCTCTCTCTCTCTCTCTTTCTCTCTCTCTTCTCTTCTCTCTCTTTCTCTCTCTCTCTTTCTCTCTCTCTATTCTCCTCTCTCTCTCTCTCTCTCTCTCTCTCTCTTCTCTTCTCTTCTCTCTCTCTCTCTCTCTCTTGAATTATTCTTAACGCCTATTGCCATTACATTTCTGTCTCTTAGAGTGAATTAATAATGAAACAATGTAACCGAGTGTCGTTACAGGAAATAATGTTTTAAGTTCTCAATATTACTTGAATGTGTTATTTTATTTGATCTATTATTTTGTTCTATGTGTTGTGATTTTGTTCGATCTATTCTTATTTTGTTAAAAAGAATGTCTCTTTCATGTTCATGTTTCATTCATGTTCTATTATTGTTTACCTCTACCTGCTTGTATGAACTTATTAAACCAATCGCACTGACCTATGTAATTGTACTTTGTGTAGTTCCAGTGCAGTAATTAAGCTGTGTTTTTTAAATACAAGAGTATCTTATCTTATCTTATCTTATATACTACAGACGTTACTTCGAAAAAAAAGAAGATAATTACTTTCAACGCATATCATGTGTCAATCCAGTCATGCATGTTAAATCAATGACTTAAACTCTGCTAAGTCGTTTGCTTTTCCTGGCTGATTCAGGCAACCCATTTCATTCTCTAATAGCACTAAGGAAGAAGGAGGAAAATAAGTCTTCTCTCTCTTTTTTTTTTCTTCTCGTTCTTTCTTTTTTTTTTTCTCTCTTTACTTTTTTGTTTTCAGGAAGAATTTCTCCAGGAAATGTAGTTGGCAAATAACTACATGAAGTATTTTCTCGTCACATGTTCTGTCTGTTCCACGCGGCTTTTTGTGTGTAGTGTGTTCCTGGATCTGGGCGGACTAACTCTTTTGTATGTGTTGGCACTTCTGTTAACATTGTAGAATTATGTAGTTCAATGTTATCAGTGCAAAGAAATTTTTTGGGTCTTAATTCAGTATGTTTTTAGTTATATCAGTATCTTATGCATAACAGAAAGGGCAACAAAGCACGAGGCGTCTCTGAGGGCGCAGTCGCCATAATTCAATGTTTCACAATATCTGCTTCACCGAAACAAAAGTTTTAACTTAAATTGTGGAGCCAATGCTGTC
>NC_074726.1:300000-465000 GCF_947242115.1 Biomphalaria glabrata | reverse complement strand
CATGCATATTAACCAATGACTTAAATTCTGCCAAGTCACTGGTTTTCCTGGCTAGCTCAGGCAACCCATTCCATGCTCTAATAGCACTAGGGAAGAAGGAGTATTTGTACAAATTTGTCCTAGCATATGGGACGAGGAATGTGCCTTTATCTTTGTGTCTTTCAGAGTATTTTATTAAATTTTGTTTTTGTATTTGAAGATTATGGTTCAGTGTTTTATGTATGATTGCTACTTTACTTTTGAGCCTTCTGTCCTGAAGGCTTTCTAAATTTAGTGATTTTACTAAAGGTGTTACTCTAGTCAAATGTGAATATTCGTTTGTTATGAATCTCACTGCTCTATTTTGTGTCTGTTCCAGTTTCTTAATGTTTTCTTGAGTTGAGGGGTCCCAAACGGAAGATGCATATTCTATTATTGGCCTAACCAAGGTTAAGTAACATTTTAGTTTTATGTTCTTATTTGATTTATAGAAATTTCTTTTAATAAATCCTAATGCTTTGTTTGATTTTTTTGTAGTTTCATCAATATGTGGATTCCATGATAGTTTTTCATTTATTATAACACCTAGGTATTTTGCGTTTTTAGTCTGTGATACTGGTTTGCCATGAATAAGATAAGTGGAATTAATTTGTTTTAGTTTTTTTGTTACTCTTAACAACTGACATTTTTCTGGGTGGAAAGACATGCTCCAATTTGATTCCCATTTCTGTAATTCATCTAATTCTCTTTGTAAAATATCTGTGTCTTGTGTTGTTTTTATTGTTCTATATATTATGCAATCGTCTGCAAATAATCTGACTTTTGTTCCTGAACTAATGCAATTTGGTAAATCATTTATGTAAATTAAAAATAGTAGTGGACCCAAGACTGTACCTTGAGGTACACCTGAGTTTACTGTTATCGGTGTTGATTTAGAGCCATTTATTATTACAGTTTGTTCTCTCCCTATCAGAAAGTCTTTAATCCACTGATGCAGTGGACCATTAATGCCGAAATATTTTAATTTTTTAAGCAAACTATGGTGGTGAACTTTGTCAAAAGCCTTAGAAAAATCTAGTAAGATAGCATCTATTTGTTCACTATTATCTAAACCTTTTGAAAAATCATCAATTAGTCCTATTAGTTGTGTTTCACATGATCTATATTTCCTAAAGCCATGTTGGTATGGTGTGAGGACATTATGTTTGTCTAAGTGGTTTATGATGTTGCTACATATTATGTGTTCTAGGATTTTACATGTGATGCTGGTAAGTGATACTGGTCTGTAGTTTCCTGGGTCAGATTTTTCTCCTTTTTTAAATAGGGGGGTGACATTAGCTTCTTTCCAGTCCTTTGGTACTCTGCCCTGGTTAAGTGAAGCCTGAAAGAGTATTTTGAACACTGGGGCTAGCTCATTACTTAGTTCTTTGAGTAATCTAGCTGGAATACCATCAGGTCCAGAAGCTTTATTTGGTTTGGTGTTGGCTAATAGTTTTTGAATTCCATTTTCTTGTACTACTATATCTTCTATGTTGTCTACTTGGTTCAAATTCAGTAATATGTCTTTGTCTCCTGGGGCTGAGAATGCTGATGCAAAGTATTTGTTTAGAATGTTTGCTTTAGTTTCATTATCATTATGTATTATGTTATGTTCATCTTTTAATGGCGCTACGCCTGTTGTTTCCATTTTCTTAGACTTAATGTAAGACCATAGGTTTTTGTTGTTATCTTTAGATATTACATTGTTTATGTATTCACTCTGCAGCTGTCTGCTTACTTTTTGGGTTAAGTGTTTAATTTTTATATACTTTTTGTAAACTCTTTCTGCATTAGTTTCTTTAAATTTTCTATAGAGGTTTTCCTTCTGTTTACAAAGCTTCTTTAGTCTATTATTAAACCAGCATTTATTTATTTTGTTTCATGTGTATTTAGTTGGTATATGATTTTCTATAATGCTTTTAAGATGGTTTTTAATGAAATTCCAGAGGTCATCGACTGGTTGGTTAATGTCTTGATAAGTAGACTCAGTATTATTGTTCTAACAGTAACAATCCTCAACATAAATGAGTTCATTAACAAAGTAGCACAGCAACATTAACAATCTTTCAGGAAATTGACTTTGAAGCAAAGCTATGTTCCCACGTAGTAGCAAGTAATTAGACAAGGCAAGCCAATATAGGGTTTTATACCGCTGCCCTGTATGCCTTATGTATTTAAAAAAGACTGACAATTTTTTAAAGGTCTCCCTGAGATGTAAGAGGGCTACTCTGGTATCATCAATGTGGCCCGTGAGTATGTTAGACAGGGGTGGGCAACATTTTTATATCGAGGGCCGCATTAAAAAAAAGTTTGGTAATGGCGGGCAGCATATATATATATATATCTTAGAAAGATAAGCTTGCTTTGTAGAATGTCGTTTAATTCATATATACACTGTATTACGATTTTTTAAAAATTGCTATTGTCTGTTTATATCACAATATCCCCACAAATATACAGTTGTATTTAATGTGCAGTATTTTACTTCTTACACTCATGCATAATGTTTCTTGACTGTGAAACTTTCTTACTAGTTGTTACCCCAATGACTGCTGTCAAATTACAGTCAGTCAACATTGACCAGTGATTATACTTGTTTAGTTTCCATAAAAAAATACTTGCTCACTGAATGAGACAATTTATGTTCCGGAAGTTAAATGTCCAGACGAGCGAGGCCTTCCCTTGTGGAGCATCACCAGAGAATGCTGACCATGTACTTCAATGGTTCATACTAAATCAAAGGACCCGAACAAGACTCTCCAAAGACTATTCGGAGAACTGCCTGATCTGGAAACCACTTCGCGGTTTATCTCAGATATAGGATTACTGATCTGAACCCTCCAACATGTAAAATGAGAACGAAGATGAAGAAGAAGAACTGATGTATGTGTACCCAAATAGTGTGAACAGCATCAAAGGTTTTTTAAAGTGTGGAAATACAGCTTCTGGCACCCATAAAACTCCCGTGGTAGTGATGACTGACAGCTTCTGGCACCCATAAAACTCCCGTGGTAGTGATGACTGGAACTTCTCTTTGCTTTGAGTTATGTCCTCTGGAGCAGGGGTCGGCAACCTTTTGAGTCGGAAGAGCCAAAAATTACAATTTACAAAATGTCAAAGTTTTTAAAGAGCCACAAAGTTTTTTCTTGCCAACTATAAAAAGTACTCGACTAAATAAAGTACTAAAATGAATGAAAACGAATCTATTTGTTCATATGAAAAAAATATCTACTTATTTATATATGACTAGTATTTTATAATATATAAATGGGATTATTAGATAATTACTTATTATGTTTGTAAATAAATTAAAAGAATTGCACATTTCCATACAACACTAACATGTACTTGAATAACAAAACAATTGAGAAAACAAATTCAATGGGAGCGATGGCTTTGGTTTTAAAAAGTTTGGGTAGGCCTACATTTTTGGCTCATCACTTGTTTTTAGTTTCAAACACGAATCTAAATTTTCATTTGTTAGTTGGCTTCTTACTTACACTTTTAATTATATTCATACAAGACAACGCTTGCTCGCATGAATATGTCGATCCGAATATAGTTAGTGTTCCAATTGCCAACCTTTTCACTTCACTGTAGCAATCTGGAAGACAATCCATGCGTCGAATATGAGTGCCTCATCTCGCGCCATTTCTTTGAAAGCTGTCCACTTTTGTTGCGTTACGTACATACATTTCTGGATCTTCAACTCTTCAAACTTGCTTTTCAAATCTGTGAATTCTCCACTCCAGAAAACTTTATTTTTTAAAGTCCAGTATTAATTCCAAATGGCTCAATATGGATTTCGTTACTATTTGTGTTGAGGGTATTTACAATGGATGCTAAAATGGTTTGATGGTTTTAAAATGCTCACATATCTCAGCAAATTCATCTGTAATTTTTTAGAATAACTGTGCCGAAGTAATTCCTGTCAACAGTTGCACAGGTTTTATAGCAATATTGCTTTAGAAAATGAAAATGAGCCATTTATCGCTCTGATTAAGTAAAATTCCCCTTTCAGACTTTGCGATCTATAGGGAAAATGATGTTAAGGTCATCTCTTTCTGTGGCCCACGGTTAACGAGGGTGTCATGTAGCCAGTACAACGACTAACCGCCTTTACTTTCCCCAACTAATTTCAGGTACCTATTAGAGCTGGGTGGATTTAGAAGCGCTAAAAAATATCCAGAGATTAAAAATCCCAGTCTTCACCAAGATTCTAACTCCGAACCTCTTTCCTGAAGCCAAGCGCTTTACTGCTCAGACACCGCTCTTATTTTCTACCAAAACATAATTTTTCATTTTCTTGTAGTTTTAGATTCATCTCATTTACTTTTGTTGATATATCCATCATAAAGTAATATTTTTGCAACCGATTGTCGTTCTCTAATTCAGGGTGATTAATACCTTTCTCATTTAGGAATGTATTTATTTCATTCAAGCACAAAGCTGGAAGTTTCAACAACAAACACTTAGAAAGCCATCGCACTTTATTGGGACAAAGAAGGTCAAAATACTGAGTCTCCATTTCGTTTAAGAATTCTTGAAATTGACGATGGTAGAGTGCTATTGACCAGCACTTCTTGCTGGAAACTTAAGAAATACGTGGAGACTCGCAGATTCTCTTTTATTTTTTCCTGTCATACTTCTGGCTCCATCAGTTGCTATTGAAACGAGTTTATTTAAATCGATCTTATTGTCTTCAAGGCATTTTTGCACGGCATTCGCTAAATCTTCTCCTCTAGTTTGTCGCGAGAGCACTAGCAATCCTTGAGAAGTCATATACATGCAGTGGCGTAGCTAGGGTGGGGGAGGCGGGGGGAGATTTTGAAAATCCTCCCGAGCCCCCACTTGAGGGGGGGGGGGCCAAATGAGTGTTTTTTACACTAAAAATTAAATATTACTAAAAATGCAGGGGACCCCAAAGAGGTCAAGCCCCCAGTCCCCCAAACGATGGAAAACTCCTATCTACGCCCCTGTATACCAGACAGAAAGCCAACTTGTGCCGTGTCTTTTATGTCGCAAGACTCATCAATATCAAGTGATAAGGCAGAAGAAAGTTGAGTTTTTCCACCTGCAAATATGTTACATTTAAAGACTTGAGGAGGGGATGAGGTACAAGTACAAGTGGCTGAGAGATAGAAGCGGTGCCTAATCTTAGTTAATAGATTCAATTTTTTGTTCGATAAAATAAATAATATTTGAGTATGGAACTAAAGAGCCGCAGCTTAACATCCAAAGAGCCGCATGTGGCTCGCGAGCCGCAGGTTGCCGACCCCTGCTCTGGAGCTGAATCGGCTTCTCTTAATAAGTGTTGTACTTTTAATCATTTCACTAAAGATAGTTTCACCTTTCAGCAAAGGAAAATGACAGAAAACATTTTTTCTTCCTTGCATGTAGAAATAGGAAAGCCTTGTTTGAAAAGATTTAGCATGTATTTACATTTCCTATGCAAACAATCTTCATTACAAATATTGGTAACAAAGTCACAGTCAATGTCCTTCAAGTAACATAACAATTTCATCCTTGAGATTTTATATACTTCTCCATTGCCTTGCCCATGCTAAGCTAGCAGATACAATGGATTATTTATTCAAAGATCAGAACTACCCGCGGTTAACTCCCCTAGCTAAAGTAAATTCTATGCAATTTGATTTTGATAGTTAAATGATCAAATTATATGCAGCTTTGTGCAAACTTTCCTGTTTCAAGTTTATGGTTCTCAGTCAAAAAATCTAGCTCCGTCAGTTGTTACACTTGCCATCTTGTTCCAAGCCTACCCAACACTCAGACATTGTGTCTTGAATTGAGTGTATTAATGTATAGCCAATTAGCATAATCTTCGTTAACACTTATTATAACGAGACAGTTGCAATAATTTATATAGATATTTTTAAAACATATTTGCATTTTTATATCTATATACTGTGGGCACACCTGATTTCTGTAGGTGTCGGCGGGCCGCATAAAACACCTCGGCGGGCCGCATGTGGCCCGCGGGCCGTAATTTGACCACCCCTGTGTTAGAGTCATTTTGGGATAGTTAACCAAGCAAAGGTACTGCTGTGTCACAATTGTTCAGGGTTCTGTTAGGGTCATGTGTAATTATTTCAGGATAGGGGTGTCGATTAAGGATTCTTTTTTCTCTCATTACGAGGGGTTTAAAAAAAATAGTTAATTTGTCTTAAAATATTACATTATTCACAAAAGATTCTTGACTTTCAATTGTCTGCCCTTGTCTATATTTTTTAGGATTATTGGTTTTGGTTATTTTTGTTTCTAGTCTCTTCGCAGGCTCCATTCAGTTGCGTCTTGTTTTCTTATTCCTTTGTTTCCCAGTATGACTAGGGTCAGGCTGCCGCTAAGTTATAGACATTGTCATAGTGTTCTTGTTATGTTTCCACGGGCTTGCCGTGTTCTGTGAGTGTAGTACAGACACACTTGATGTTGACTTGTGATATGCTCTCCGATCATGTGATCAAAGAGGACGTAACCGCGAGGGAGAAATAATTCTTCAAAAGTGTTGACTTCCCTTTAAAAGACAGTTCTTTAGTAGTTTCCCCATAGATAAATAAAGTTTAATTTGATTCCTATCCCACATCTCTCAGCCCAAACTCTCTTTAACCCAGGTACATACACACTCTCACACACTCGCATAACCACTTAAACTAATTGACATAATACCAATAGGGTAACTTTACAGATTGATTACAGTATTTAGATTTTTATCTCTGAGGTCTGACAATTTAGTCAGGGACAATAAATTATACAATAATTACAATTTCTATCTAACCAGTATAGTCATCAATTCTATCTTCAATTATTTTTCTAAATATTAACTCTAGATTATAAGGATTTAAAGATACATTGTTATTAACAACTTTAATTCTACAGTGCCACACAAGACTTCTGTATTCACTCACTATTATTAGATTAAATTTATGAATCATCTTACTTTTGATTTTAGGCAATTTATTTAAAACATTAGCTAGGTTAAGATTAACATTGGTGTTACAGTTTGCCTCTAGTAGGTCTTTCATAGTGCATATAACATTATCAAATATTTTACGTTTTAAAAACCTATGGCTTTCATTGTTACCATTATCTGTGTGATATAAAACACATGTGTGTACATTTCTTTTCTTACTTCCTACAGGGGTCATCCCGAAGATTGGTCTGTATGTTATTTCTCTGGCTTTGGGTGTAATGTGTTTGCTGTGTAGATTTATAAAAGTGTCTCTGAAATTTATTACACCTCTCTACTCCATTTGATCCTATTGAATAATCTTTCTTGTAACTGTTTCTTAAGTGTTGTGTCTTTTAATTTACTGTGTATTAGATGTTCATTGCCGGGGAGTATTCTTGATATGTATCTGTAAAATGGATGTGTGTTTGTACCAAAGTGGTGTGGGGTGTCATTTTTTATTGGAATTATTTTATTTAACCTTAAGCCGTAGTAGTATATTGTTAATGGAAAATTGTTTGGGTTCTTGGCTACTTGTCCTATGTATTTAAATCTAAGTGCTTGTTTTTTGGTTCTGGTGTTCTGTAAGTTTATCCTCCATCCTCTTTGTTTTGTATAAGTGTTGTGTGTTTAATGTTTCTGATAGTGCTTTTAAATATAACATTCCTAATGATTGTGTTTTTGCTTGGTATAAAAGTTGGTGGAGGTTCTGTGATGTTTGCTAAATAAACTATCTTCGGGATGACCAGCTTGTTTACTAGTATTCCTCTACCAAATATAGTAGTTGCTGCATAATGAAATCTTTTAAGTGTGTTTTTGGTTTTCTTTAAAATATTTTCCCACTGCTGTGTGTGGTAATATGTTGGGTTGCTTGTCCACGCGATGCCGCATATTTTAATTTCCTTCTCTATTTTAAGGTTAAAGGGGATGTTTGACCCATGCAGTGGGATGATCTACTTTTTCAATGACACCCTCATCTTCCATTCTTCTCAATTCATTTTTTAATTCCTCACGTAGTGCCGCTGGGACTTTCCTTGCTGCGTGTACAACAGGTTTAATGTTGGAATTGACCTTTATAGTATATTCCTCTTCCATGCAGCCTAAGCCAGTAAATACATCTGCGTAGCCTGAGAGTGTATCGTCCTCTATAAAGTCAACTCTTCTGATTAAATTCATTTGTTGGCAGCCTGGTAGACCCATAATTGGTTTTGAATGTGTCTCCACAATTTGAAATTCTATTATGGCTGTCTTACTTTTAACAGTACATTTAATGTGTGCTTTGCCAACAACCTTCAATCTTTCTCCACTGTAAGTAGTAAGTTTGGATGTTGATTTGAGAAGTTTCTTTCTTCTTAATTGCTTGAAGATTCTGTATGGGAGAATATTGACTTGTGCTCCAGTATCCAACGTGAATGTGACTTGTTTGTTTTCAACAGTAATGAGTGAGTTCCATTCGTTGCTTAGACTATGAGAGCCAATACTGCCGATGAAAAATGTTTCCTCAACGGAGTCATCTCGACCTTCTGACTTCACTATACTTACAGGCTTCGATCTGCACACTGACGAAAAATGACCTTTTTATGACATTTGTGACAGGTTTCCCCATAAGCTGGGCACTGACGTGGTCTGTGTTCCTTGCCACAATAGCTACAACTCACATTTCCTTTTGTTCTTTTAAAGCTATTGGTAGCTGAATTCACAACTTGTACCCCACTTTCTTCATTCATGAGCTTAAGCTGCCATTCAGTTGCCTCAGCTGCCCGACATATATTTTCTGCCTTGTTAAGGTCTAGATCTGATTCTCTCAAAAGTCTTGCTCGGGTGTTCTCATTCCTTATGCCACCAACTATCCTATCCTTTATTAGGGAATCTTTAAGCAAATCAAACTCACATGTCTTTGCCTTGAGTTTGATGTCAGTGACAAAGTTGTCAAATGACTCTCCTTCATGTTGAGAACGCTGGAAAAAAAACATGTCTTTCAATGGTAACATTTTTTCTTGGTAGACAGTACTTCTCGAACTTATTAAGAATGCAATGAAGTGTACGGAAGGACTTGCTCATCTCACATTCATTACATTCATTGTCCGTCCATTGGAAAGTGTTATAGACTTGCACTGCTTCTTGGCCGATCACATGCAATAATGTCATAGACTGTACTTCTCTGCTTTTTGTATCCAGTCCACTTGCTATCGAATATATCTGAAAGGAGTGTTTGAACCTTTTCCAATTTTCTGCTACCTTGCCATTTAATTCCAGCGGTTGTGGCGGGTGGAGTCGGTCCATCTGACACCATGTAATAGACTAAAACAACACGAGCTTCAATAAACAAAATGATTTTATTCGTCCTTCTTTATACTCTCTATTCCAGCCACTTGTTCTCTATACTCTGACTTCCTTTTACACACAGTCCCTGACACACTGCTGTTCACTCAAGCATGTACACTCAAGGTCCACTGGTCATTTCATACACAGGCACACACACTGCACTACCAGCCACGCAAAACACATACACTTACTACCACACACTGCCATGGTCGTTGTGTCCTGAATAGTCTGTTTTAGCTTGTTGCCTCTGTGTGGATGATTGCTTCTCTCTTACATACACCGAACAGGAACTTCAACTTGATGTCCATGGATTGGCTGAGACTGCTGCCTCGTTTGGTCTGTCCATCAACCTAAAAAAAAAACGGAGGTCATGCTTTAGAAGTCCCCAATTGGAACTAATCCAGATTCATAAATCAACGTGAATGACAATCTCCTTTATGTTGTTGACCACTTTACCTACCTGTGCTGCACAGTGTCCAACGATGCGTCACTGTCCAGAGAAATAGACAACCGTCTCGCAATGGCTAACAGTGCTTTTGGTCGCCTCAAACAGAGTATGTCGGAATAAGTCTCTTCACCTAGCAACAAAAATAAATGTTTATAAGCAGTTGTTCTCACCACACTTTTGTATGGATCAGACATGGGTGCTCTATCGAAGGCATTTAAGGCTCCGAATGATTCCATCAAAGATGCCTTCACACCATAATGGGCATACGCTGGCAAGACTACATTAAAAACGACTATGTTCTGCTGGAGGCCTGTGTGGAAAATAATGAAGCACTAATCATCATTTAACAGCTGCGCTGGGTCAGACACTTATCCATCATGGGCGACGAGAGCATGCCAAAGGCGATCTTCTTTTGTGAGCTTCAAGCAGGGAGGCGTAACAGAGGTCCTTTCTTAAGCGCTCTAAAGATCAACTCAGGCGCCATTTCGCCCTCACTAGCAGCTGGTAGCAGATGGCCTCTGAAAGAGACAGTTGGAGAGCTCTCACTTAGGCCTTGGGACACACATTTGAGACCCAAAGGAAAGCCCTTATTGAAGACAAGCGTAGTAGACGGAAAGAAAACTAAAATAGACCGCAGGCGGAATAACTTCGGGACGAACCGACATCAGAAGAGGTTATGTAATAACCATAGACATAAATAAATATAGACTGGCCAATTAAAGAGTTTTATGAAACGAAAATTTGTGACTTGCAATTTTGTGTACTTTATTATAAAGCATTTATGAGCAGTATAAAAGTTAAGTATTCATATCTATACACACCTATATATATTGTAAATAAGGAGGCAGTGTAGTTTTGTTTAATCTCTAAGAATGAAGATCATGCAACTTTTCATATTTCGAAAATCCGAATACAATAGGTGTACATGTTTTCAAGTTACATGAAGTTACTTCCTTTTTCCAGTCTATATTTATTTATGTCTATGGTAATAATGTCCTGCAGTGATCTTTCGGTGCGCACCAACGCATTATGGAGAGCAGACGATGGGTGGATGGCGGGAGAGAACTGTTCTTGAATTAATTATAATACATACATATTGCTATTGTTCCCTTAGCGATGAGCTGCCTAATATTTCAATATGTTGTTTGAATAGTTGTATCGTTTATTGCTTAAAAAAAAGTTTTAAAAAGAGAATGTTTCGACCTAAAAAATATATAGCCTTGGAACAAATCAACTGGCGTAACCTGTGCGTAATGCTATTTGAAAGATATTTCCCCTTCACTAATCCCTTAGTACAGGGGTGGGCAACCTTTTTGTATCGAGGGCCGCATTAAAAAAAAATTCGGAATGGCGGGCCGCATATATATATATATATATATATATATATATATATATATATATATATATATATATATATATATATATAATATAACTTAGAAAGATACACTAGCTAACACGTTTCTTTCTTTTTTTTTCCCACACTCCACGTTGAAAAAATACAACAAAAAATAGCAATGTTTGAAACCAATTTTACGATTTAAAAAAAAACAACTGCTGTTCTCTTTTTAAATCACAATATCCTCACAAATATACAGTTGTACTTAATGTGCAATTTTTTATTTTTTACACTCGTGCATAATGTTACGGAACTGTTAACTATATTACTAGCTGTTGCCCTTGTGACTGCTGTCAAATTACAGTCAGTCAACATTGACCAGTGATTATACTTATTTATTTTCCACAAAAAAAAAAAAAAAAAAAAAACTTGCTCACTGAATGAGACAATTTACCTTCCGGAAGTTAAATGTCGGGACGAGTGAAACCTGCTCTTGAGGAGTATCATCAGAGAATGCTGGCCATGTCATTTAATGGTGTATACAAAATCAAGAGGCCTGAACAAGACTCTGGCCCCAGAGCCCTCCAAAGACTATTCGGAGAACTGCCTGAAAGCCAATGTGCGGTTCATCTCAGATATAGGATTACTGATCTGAACCCTCCAACATGTAAAATGAGAACGAAGAAGAGCAAGAAGAACAGATGTATGTGTACCCAAATAGTATGAACAGCAGCAAAGTTTTTTTTTTAAAGTGTGGAAATACAGCTTCTGGCATCAATAAGACTCCCGTCTAAGTACTGACTGGAACTTCTCTTTGCTTTGAGCTATATCATCTGGAGCTGAATCAGCTTCTGCGCTTAAGGTGAGCTGATGGTATTGAACAAGGTTCTTGACGTCTTAAAATTTGCTTTTACAAATTGCACAATTATGGAATCTAGTGTTGTACTTTTAATCATTTCACTAGAAATAGTTTCACCTTTCAGCAAAGGAAAATGACACAAATTATTTTCTTTTGCTTGCATGTAAAAATGGGAAACCTTGTTTGAAAAGATTTAACACACATTTACATTTCACATGCAAGCAATCAATTGCATTAGAGCTCATAAAAAATATCAAATCTTTTTTCCACTCTTCATTAGAAATATTGGTAACAAAGCCAGAGTCAATGTCCTTCAAGTAACAACAATTTCTATCTTAAGAATTCATATTCTTCTCATTTGCCTTGCCCATGCTAAGCTAGCGGATACATATTATTTATTTCGTTCATAAATCGGAACTATCCGTAGTTACGATCCTTAGCTCTATTAAGCTTCTTTACTACGTTCAGTTAGCAATTGTAATGTTGAAATTTTATGCAGCTTTGTGCAAAATTTTCCTGTTTAGAGTTTATGGTT
The DNA here is from genome assembly GCF_947242115.1 of Biomphalaria glabrata. NCBI lineage: Eukaryota > Metazoa > Mollusca > Gastropoda > Planorbidae > Biomphalaria > Biomphalaria glabrata. Next base: position 452,515 of record NC_074726.1, on the reverse strand, counting down.
GGGATATTTTTTATTAAATAAAAAACACTATTTTTTTACAGTCAAAGATCGAGCTCCATCAGTTGTTACACTTGCCATCTTATTCCAAGTCTACCCAACACTCAGAGATTGTGTCTTGAATAGAGTTTATTGATGTATAGCCAATAAGCATAATCTTCGTTTACTTGAAACTTTTAATAATGAGACAGGGCAAAACTGATTTCTGTAGTGTCGGCGGGCCGCATAAAACACTCCGGCGGGCCGCATGTGGCCCGCGGGCCGTAATTTGCCCACCCCTGCCTTAGTATATTGAACCTTTGAGCGCCACACAAGATCTGTTAGCCATCTTTCTCCGTTCTTCTATGTCTTTTCCTTGGGCATATTCTCCCTTAATGATAGGCCCGTCTATTCCTTGATGTTGTTTTTCCATATCTGTCTCTATCTGCCTTTTTTTCTTTTTCCCTGAAGGAAAGTCTTTGCGAGTCACGAGGACGTTGTAATATCGCCATATAATTTTAGTTTTGCTTTTTTTTTTTTTTTTTACAGTAGTTTGCATGTGATCGTGCGTCCAATCGCCGTAATAAAAGATTTTTTCAGTGTTTATACAATTATTGTATAGGCTGAAGACTCTCATCTTTATTACGTCACATCCTTTCAAGTAATTTATCACATAAACTTCACAACAAACAATGAAGTAATATAAACATATTAACTCATCCTTCATTTTAAGGTTGTTATCACATCCTTCATTTTAAAGTTCTTAAGATTGATATCTACTACGAACTTTAACAACTCGACCACTTCGGGTTGTCTTGACTGGCACAAGTTGTCTATACGTTGGTCTATAAATGTCTGTTTTATTTGTTCAACAGTTTGCTGTTCGTTGTCTTCATCGGTATCATAGTACCCAGAGATGTCTTCTACGAAACTTATTTAAAAAAGCATTGATTTCATTTGTAGGTTTTTCCATCGTTTGTCTTTATGATGTAAGATCTGGGTTTTTTTTTTAACAACTGCTTTCTGCCATGTTTGTCCTAGACGAACTCTCACTTTCCCTCCGACAGAGTAATTTTAAAGTAAGCTTGCATGAACATCGTATTTCACTTTGTTTCTCATATGTCGTTCTTTGAGTAATGTCTCAGCATTTTCAGCTACCGATGGTTTTAATACTTTAGGATCTGTTGGAATGATGTCCCTTATCGCTTATCGGAGTATTTCTGTACTCGAGTACAGCGAGATATGGATCTTTTCCACTTTTATATGTTTTGTTGAATATCTGCTTTACGATACATACATGCACCTCACTTTGACCATTTGATTGAGGGTACCTGGGGCTTGATGTTGTTAACTTGAAACCCTATTCAGAAGCAAGCTCTCTATATTGATAGCTGTCGAATGGCATATTGAACGTTGAATGACTCACTATTTCTTCTGCTATGCCATGACTAGCAAAAATACCTTTCAGTGCTCTGAAAACACATTCTGCTGTTTTGTTATAGAAAAATACTGTAGACATTAATAATAACAATTAATAAATTGAGACTTTGTGTTGATATTAGTAGACATTGAAGACTCTCATTTTTATTACATTATCCTTTCAAGTACTTTCTCACATAAACATTCACAACAAACAATGACGTAATATCAACATATTAGCACAAAACAATTATTGTATTGGCTAACCATCTATACTTGTAGAATTATAGTTTTCACAAGCTGTTTTTCGGATGTAATATTGTCTCACAAATGGACGTGACATAAGCAGATGTGCCTCTATTTCAACACACTGATGATTTACTGCAGTAGAATATATTTTCCTTGAGTTTAATGTTTCCGGAATCAAACTACCGTATGCCAAAGGCAATCTTTTTGTTTAAGGAAGTCGGAGTAACAAGTGCCCCGCGAAAACGATTTAACGATCAGTTTAAACGCCGGATGCTTAAACTCTTGATCTTAAAAGAACACCTTTTTACTTTAAAGGGAAACTCCGATGGTTTTTCAAATTTGAGTTATTGACATATTTAAATTCTGCGTAAAAAGTTGTAATAGTAAATATTTTACTATTTTTTATTTAAATGCTTAGAAACATTTATATTTAATAAATTAGTTAGTAAATTCTTGACATCTAAAAAAAAACGGGGTTCTATGAGATTTTGTTTTAAGCTAGTTCATACGTCACTTCCATCAACAACACTGAAAGAGAAACTAGATTTGACCAATCGTATCGCTTCATTCGTACAGTAGCTGTTAGGCTTAGTGACGGCCTAGTCCAGAGATATGATACAGTTATACACACACACACACACACACACACAGACACACACACGTGTATAGATAGATCTAAAAGCATTAGGATAATCAACTCGAGAAAAAGAGTACCATTTTTTTTATCTAAGCCTTTCTCTGTCCCAAGAAGTAAATAGATCGTGTGTCTGACTGATTCGAATAAACTGGTCAAGGTAAGGCTAGTCGAGACTACGTGTAGTCGGTCATGACAAGACAACCAAGCGATAGTGTTTGTTGTGTGTTGAGTGGTCTTGCGAGACAATACAGACTGCCGTGGTTAGTCAAGCATGTAAATCTACTTTTAATACGCATTTTTTCTTTGCTTACAAGATCTAGATCTAACTGCATAGACCAAGATATATTTCTTTTACAACAATGTAAACTTTGCTTTATGGTCTTCTGTTATACAATAAGTCAATAGATTAAAACACATTTGTGACGTCACATAGAAACCCGGTGAAAGTCTGACTGTTTTGGATGCGCAGGAAAATTACGTCGGAAAAACATCAAATACTATTGCAAAGGAAAAAAAAAAGAATCATATATTCATTATCTGTACATCAAAACACATATTATATAAAAAATTGTCAAAACCATCGGAGTTTCCCTTTAACATTTTTAAGAGAAGTATATTAAATATTACAAAAGATGCTTTGTGCTGGCCACACGACAATCTCGTCAACCGTGCCAATAGAAACATTACTTTTACATCATGTGCCCTATAGATCGCAATGTTAGAAAAAAGGAACTTGTTTTTTTTTTTACATTAAATTATTTTCTTTAAAGGGATCAATCATTTTAAAAAAATCTAATGGAGGTGTAACTGTTTATAGTTTTTTTTTTGTTTTGTGATCGACCGCAGACTTCCATGTTCCTATTATGTACTTATTGAATACTAATATCAAAATATTTAATTGAAATTCTAGTTGGGTCTAGGCTTAATTAGGATTATGGGCTCATTAAATAACAATTTTGATATAAAAAACGTCTTGTCAATCATAACAAAAACTTCGGTAAAAATTAAAACAAAACAAGAAAAAAAAAAAGTAACTATTAAGCTTAGGCAAATTTAATAATTTTTTTTACACCCAAATCTTTTTACTTGAAATTTCTTTTAATGCCTTGAAATTTTTTATTGTTCCTTTTATAGGGGCATACGACTTTTTGCGTAATTCACACACTATCTCAGTATCTACACTGGACTCGCATACCTCTAAACCAGGGGTGGGCAAATTACGGCCCGCGGGCCACATGCGGCCCGCCGGAGTGTTTTATGCGGCCCGCCGACACCTACAGAAATCAGGTGTGTCCACAGTACATACATATTAAAAATGCAAATATATTAAAAATAATATCTATATAAATTATTGAAACTGTTTCATTATAAAAAGTGTTAAGTAAACTAAGATTAAGCTAATTGGCTATACATCAATACACTCAGTCAAAGACACAATCTCATGCTAGTATTTATTAAATGCTATGAATAAATGTGTTAAATATTGATTATGCTTAAAACAAGATGGCAAATGTAACAACTGATGGAGTTCGTGCTTTGAATATAAAAATAGTTGTTGTTTTATTATTATTTTGTATATATCCCAACCATAAACTTTAAACAGCAAAGTTTGCACAAAGCTGCATATAATTGCAAATTTCTATTTCGGAAAATTTACATAGTAATAGTACTGGTTTCTAGATCTGGCAGTTCTCCAAATAGGTTTTGTTATATGGAAGGGTTTCGGGTTCTGAGTGTTGTTCGGGTCCCTTGTTTTAGTATGCACAATTGAAGGACATGGTCATCATAATCTGGTGATGTTTAACAATGACAGGCTTAGCTCGTCCCGACATTTAACTTTCGGAACATATATTGTCTCATTCAGTGAATAAACATTTTTCAAAAACCTAAACAGGTATAATCACTGCTCGACGTTGACTGACTGTTATTTGACAGCAGTCACAAGGGCAACAACTAGTAAGCTAGTTCCACAGTTCCGGAACATTATGCACGAGTGTAAAAAGTAAAATACTGCACAATATGTACAACTGCATATTTGCGGGGATATTGTTTTTATAAAAATACAAGTTCAATTTTTTTTAAATAGTATATGCGGCCCGCCATTCCCAATTTTTAAAAAATGCGGCCCTCGATGCAAAAAGGTTGCCCTAAACTCTAAACCAGGGGTCTCAAACTCATATCAGCGTGTGGGCCACAGTGGAAAGTAACAATCAGTCAGCGGGCCACACCACGAAAAGAGAATGTTTTTTCATTAAATTTTACAAACACTACTGTCACTGCAGTTAAATGCTAAAATAAAGTTTTTATATAATTATTAATTACATTTATTGTAGTTTATACATGCACAGGCAGTTTAGTTTACTAAAATTAGTTGACATTGCCTCTGTCACTAATAAAAAAAAAAGCAAAAACTGTAGTTCCCCCCCCCCAAAAAAAACTATAATTACTAGGCGTACTGCAGATGGCTCGTCACTCATGTTTCTGTCCACTCAGCTGAGAGCGTCTGGCAGAGACCAGACCATCGACGTTATGCCTGAAGTCGCGTGTAGTGGCAAGCCGCAAGGTTGCTCTCAGATGCAGATGCAATATTGATCGTAATGCTGTTTTGATGATCTTCATTCTGGAGAAAAACTGTTCGCAAACGTACGTACCCCCAAACATCGCAAGAATTCTAGCAGCTGCGCAAAATAAGTTTGGAAACTTCTCTCTGGGATGAAACTGGTAGAAATCTGGAACGCCAACGCGTATTTTTGCTTCAGAAAAATGTCACAATGCAGGTCCAGTAGTTCAATCTGGACTTCCACTGGAACGCTTTTCACGTCAACTGCGAACGGAGTGGCAACAAGGAAAAACTGTGGTTCGAGAGCAGTGAATTGCTGAAAGCGGTGTTCAAAATCTTCAAGTAGTCTGAAGAGGATGTCTAGTAGTCTTTCAGGCGCTGTAGTTCAACCGTTATGCTTTGTAGAAAAGAGAAATGAGCCAGGTTTCCATCTGCCAGCTGAGTGGCCTACAAAGTCAGCTTGCATCTGAATGAATCAAACATCGCGGTAATCAGCTGCTTTGTGCCCTGTATTTGTGAATAGATTGCATTGAGATGTTGCGTGATGTCAGTAAGAAAAGAAAGGTCCGACAAAAACATTAGGTCACTGAGCTGAGGTATGTCTCAGTCTTTCATTGCCATGAGCAATGCTATTTCCGTCTCAGTTTAAAAAATCTCTGCAGCACTTTTCCACTACTCAACCAACTTCCGTATGATACAGCAACTCTTCGTATTCCGTTTCTAAATCAGCTAGACATGACACAAACTGTCTGTGGTTGAGACCCCGTGCACGTATGAAGTTCACCGTCTTTACGACAACATCCATCACGTTCTTCATTTGTAGACTTTTGCCACAGAGTGCTTCTTGGTGCTGAATGCAATGTATGGCTGCAAAAGGTCCCGCCAAGCTGAGCTGATTCCGTCTCTCTACCATTAATCCAACAACACCAACCTTCTCTGAAAACATTGCTGGTGCACCATCCATAGCTACTGCAATAAGTTTTTCCCACGGTAGCCCACACACCTGTCAATGCAAGCTTCCAGTTCTTGAAACACGTCGCGTCCAGTCGTCGTTCCTTTCACAGCGTCCAATTGCTCTTCAACAATGTTCAAGTTTTCGTCGACCCCACGAATGAATACGGCACAGTATGCGGTGTCTGTTACACCAGTAGACTCGTCCAGTACAATGGAATATGCTACAAAGTCTTTTGCAGCGGCACTCAGTTACTGTTGAACATTTGTCGCTGACTCGGTGATCCTGCTTGCAACTGTGTTCGCAGACAAACTTATGCCTTCGAAGGGCTTCTTTTTCTCGGGGCAGATAATTACACACGCCTGTAGCATACACTCTTTTACAAACTGGCCTTCATTGAATGGTCGTGATGCCTTTGCTATCATCTCGCTAACAACAAAGCTTGCTTTCACAGAATCTTGACACATGTACCCCATCCCTCCCCATCTCCCTTTCTTTCTCCTGTTTTGGTCGGAGCAGTGATATAATGGTGGCCAGATTCTAGCCGCTATCGGCCAGCGGTAAGAATCAGACCACCGTTCACCCAGCTGAAAGCGGTCGGTGGGCGACAGTAACACCACATTTACTTTGTGCAGTTGTAAATCATTTCACGGCTTATATGTGGTCATTGTAAATTTTATCTATTTTTTTTTAAATTCGCGGACGTGGTCGCGGGCCACACAAAATACGTGTTTGAGACCCCTGCTCTAAACACTACACAAACCTAACCTATATAACATATAATAATAAAAGGCTTGACTTATATAGGCCTTATGCGTGATATAAATTATTTTTATGGGAATGCAATTTTTAAGATTAATTTTCTATTTGAAATGCAGGTAGCAACTCATCTTAATCAAAGAGATTGAGGCTAGATCTAGAATCACACAGAATGATAGCTATCTATTGCCCTAATATTATTGGATTATTACTATTTAAAATCCCCTCGTTCTATATACTAGGACAAATTTGTACAAATACGCCTTCTTCCCTAGTGCTATTAGAGCATGGAATGGGTTGCCTGAGCTAGCCATAAAAACCAGTGACTTGGTAGTATTTAAGTCATTGGTTAATATGCATGACTGAATGCATGACGCGTTTGGACGTAATCATCTTTTTTTCTGAAGTAACGTCTGTATCATATAACATAAGATAAGGTAAGTGATGCTGAAGATCTTTCTGTAGCATCTTCTTTTTTGAAGTAACGTCTGTATTAGATAAGATAAGAAGATAAGATAAACTTTGAAAACAGAAAATCATTACTTTTCTGAGACAGAATAACAATTTCCAAGATTCATAGTGCGAATTCCTTTGGCCTACAACTTGAAAAAAAAAATTACGTAACGATTAAAGGAAAAAAAAAATAATTACGTAACGATTAAATAAAGCTCTGTTACGAAATCGGACCGTTTCCACTCTAGACAAATAATATAGGTCTGTGGAGCAACACTAATTATAGATGGTTTAATTTAGAGATCAAGCATTATAAAAAATCAAATGAGAACTGTAATTTTAATTATTTTTTTTACGTGTGAGTGTGAAATGCGCTCCTAACTACAATAATAATAATTATTATCCATATTATCTATTTAAAGATTTGTCTTACTATTTGTGCATAAAAGTTACATTACAACTAGATCTATAGAAATAAAATATACGTTCTAAACGGTTCACGCTAGTAAGCGGCTAGTTTCACTCAAACAATACAAGATATTAATTAGTCTTAGATAATATTTTAATTTAGATCTTTGAACTAGAACATATATATACATGTTTCGGATGTTCCTTCAGAGTTGAAGATAATTTACTTCCTAGTCCAAACCTCCCGCAGGACGACGGGGGATGGGAGCGGGCAGGGTTTGAACCCTCGACCGTCGATAAATCCGAACGACAGTCCAGCGCACAAACCGCACGACCAGGCAGCCATCCTGTATAAATGTATAAGTGTTTCTCTCTGGTTCATAGGTATTCTTTCTTGACAAACAGTGCATGTCTCTGCCATCTGCTTTATTTCATCAGCCATGCCTGGCCAGAACATCGTCTGTCGGGCCCTCCTCATCATTCCATCATATGCAATGTGTGCTGTGTGCAGGTTTTTCTTCATTTCTTGGCGCATACTGAAAGGTATGACTACCCTTTCTCCTTTCAAAATTACTCCATTACTAAGTCCTAAAGTATCAGCAAAATAAAAATATGGTTTTACCCTGTTGTCTAAATCTTGTTTTCTTTTAAATCTTGTTTTCTTTGAGTCCATCCATTCATAATTTGCTTTGATAATTTACTTAATGTGTCATCTAAGTCTGTTTCTTGTTTTATTCTTTCTAATAACGGATCCGGTATGTCCACAACTTGTGTCTGGCATATGTTAAAAACTTCATCTTGCTTCTCCTCTTGATTGCACAGTCGTGATAATGTGTCAGCATTTCAGTGGTTTCCTTCTACCCACTGAAATGAGAAATTATAACGATTGCTCCTCTACATCAAGTTTTGTAATCTTCTTGGAGCCTGGTTTAGAGGCTTCCTTAAGATGTTTGCAAGTGGCTTATGATCATTTATTATTATGACATGTCTTCCAAATGTATATTGATTAAATCTTTCTAGCCCAAAAACTACGGCAAGTAGTGCTTTTTCAATCTGAGCCCACCGTTTTTCAGTTGGTTTCAATGCTCTCGAGGCAAATTCTATTGGTTGTCCTTCTTGCATTAGTACAGCTCCAAGTCCATGTTGACTACTGTCCACTTGTATTTCAAGTTTCTTGTCAGGGTTGTAGAATATAAGGACTGGAGTATTTGTAATCATTGTTTTTATCTTATTGAATGCCTCTTCACATTTTTCAGTCCATCTAAAATTGCAATCTTTCTTTGTTAGTTCTCTTAATGGTTGAGACACTTCGGCTAGATTGTTAAAAAATTTTGACAAATACTGCACCATTCCACATAATTTTCTTGCTTCCTGGCAATTTTCTGGTTTCTTCATTTCCAGAATAGCTTTGATCTTCTTTATGTCACTTAATCTCTTCAGTTTGTCAGAGTGATCTTTTTCTGCTTCTTCTTTGGACTGACCACATCCCACAATCACGATATCATCAGCCACATTAATGCATCCTTCTAATCCTAACAATGCTTCTGTTAACTTCTTCTGGAATATTTCTCCACTTACACTTGTTACCGCTGCCACCATAATCTTTCAACAACAACATCACAAGATGTGATTAGAAAATTGAAAGGACAATTTGCTCGTTTTGGTGCTCCAAAAATGTTAGTAACAGATGGGGGTCCACAATTTAGTTCAAATGAGTTTTTGAGATTCACAAGGCGATGGAACATCAATCACATCAGATCAGATCCTGGTTATACGAGACCAAATGGGAAGGCGGAAGCTGCTGTAAAGATAATGAAGAATTTAATACTGAAAAATACAAATACTTCTTCTTTCCCAGTGCTATTAGAGCATGGAATGGGTTGCCTGAGCTAGCCAGGAAAACCGGTGACTTGGCAGAATTTAAGTCATTGGTTAATATGCATGACTAAATGCATTACGCGTAGGACGTAATCATCTTCTTTTTTGAAGTAACGTCTGTATTATATAAGATAAGATTAGAAAACTAAACATAATGGTGATGATCCATATGAAGCTTTACTGGAACTCAGAAATATACCTCGGCAATGTACTGGATTTAGCCCAGCTGAAATGTGTCTCAAAAGAAGTCCTCGGACATTCCCAGCACTTCAAAGTGTTTAAGTGAACATGTTGTAGCTGAGAAGAAAGAGAATTATAAACAACAAGTAAAAAGACAATATGATAAGCAAGCTCGGGATTTAACAAAACTCCATCTAGGGCAAACTATTTATTACCAAAACCCAGGTCAAACTGGGTGGTATCCTGGAATAATCAGGGAACAACCATCTCCAAGATCTTATAAGATCAAGGAGGATAATGGAGGACGCTACATACGCAACAGATTTCATATTAGGCCAAGTAAAACTATTTTGAAAGACACTGACACAGATGTCTATGATGGGAATGTCTTGGATGATGATGATGAAGATAATGAAAGGCCAAATTTTGCTGATAACTGTTCTCAACATGCAGCACAGTCTAGAGTAGTTTCTCATGTACCAGACAATAATTGCGATAGAAATATGCCAGCAAGAACTAGCACTTGAGAAACAAATAGACCTGTGTGGCATAGGGATTATGATATGTACTAAGAATTTTTATGACAATATTAATATGCATGTTGAAATATTTATTCTATATGTGTCACACTCTCAATTGAAATTTATTTTTATTTTTAGTTGTTATAATATTTATAAAATAAGATGAGTTATTAATGTTTGTTATTTTAATTGCAAATATTTCTGATATGTATTTTGTTAGCTATAGAAAGGGAAGGATGTTGATGTGTGTTTTATATAGGTTGCACCAATCTGTATTTGGGAGTAACATCCCTTGTAACTGTGGTTGTCAAACAGTATGGCGTTAGATTAAACAGCTGATTTCATTTCTTATACGTTCCTGTTATATCCAGAGTCTTGTTATTATTCGTTCATAATAATCAAGTAACAGTAGTATCAGTGAGTATCACAATCATTCAGTAATCAGATAGATCGATTAAATTCTATTCAATGATTAGATTGCCAGGGGAACAGAAGAATCTTTGTCTGTTTTTTAAATAACCATCACTGTCCATTGGACTTTTATACAGTCTAGACTCTAGACTAAGTCTAGCTAAATCTAAATCTAGATATTTTATAAATTTATATTGACATTGAGATCATAATGCGTTTTACGATCTCAACCTCACTCAGTTTATGTAACTTGATTTGGAACTAGATCTAGTCTTGATCTAGAACTAGGATCTAAAAAATAAAATAAATCCAGATCTAGATCTATTTTTAGAACTATTATACTTATAGTCTAGTCTAGATTCCAGATCTGACTAGGTCAACTAGGTGTGTACTAGACTTAGATATAAAATTATTCTAGAGCTAAATCAATTAAGATCTTATTATATTATATCTTATCTTATATATGCAGATGTTACTTAAAAAAAGATGATTATGTCCATTACTTTAGAAACTACTGACTAGGTGTAGTAGCACTAGGTTACTACTATAATAGTTTCTAATAGTGGCTCTAGGAATCTAGACCTATTAGATATAGAGTTAGGTGTACTTAAAAGCAGCTATTCCTGTCATCTTACAAAGAGATTTATTGATGTGCTTTATTATCCTTCACAGAATCTAAAATAAAATAGTGGCAAAATTGGCTGAGCTAGTATTTCACATTCAGGACAGTACTGTTGCTTTTGATTTTTAAAATACATTTAAAAAGCCTATAGACTGAAACCGAATAACTGGTAATGAAACTGCATTTATATATAATATCTTATCTTATATAATACCAATGTTACTTCAGAAAAGAAGATGATTACATCCTACGCGTCATTCATTCAGTCATGCATATTAACCAATGACTTAAATTCTGCCAAGTCACTGGTTTTCCTGGCCAGCTCAGACAACCTATTCCATGCTCTAATAGCATAGTGTCTAGGACTAGATTTACATTCTAGATTTTTTTAAACCACCATATTCAGGAGAGAGTTCTTTTGAGATGAAAGTGAGAAGGTCAAAGGTTACATTGTCAGAATTGGTGGTTGAGCATAATCTCTTTCTTAGCATGACAATGAGAATCAAATTGATTGTTTAAATTTTGAGATGCTCTTTCAGAGCTGAGGATTATAATCTACTTACTAGCCCTATTAACCTATGATGATGGGAAATGGCAGCAGGGAGGGTATGAGCCCAGGACCATAAAGACAACCCAGGATGCAATAGCTAGGAAGTTTATCTATTCAGCAGACTCATTAGCCCAGCTTCTTAATTACAAACAAGTTCAATGACTAATTAGGATTATGTCTGAAAAAAAATCTTAAATATTTTTGTTATTAGTGATTATTGAGGTAATGAGGATGCCAAAGCATTCATTGCTGACTTCTCAAAGAAAGGTCTGAAAGATTAAAATCTGAATTCTTTCAAAATGTGATAAAATATTTCCAGTGTTTGCATACCTTAGAGGTGCGGTGGCTGAGCAGTAAAGCGCTTGACTTCTGAACCGGGGACCGGGGTTCGAATCCTGGTGAAGACTGGGATTTTTAATTTCGGAATCTTCTGGCGTCTCTGAGTCCACCCAGCTCTAATGGGTACCTGACATGAGTTAGGGAAAAGTAAAGGCGGTTGGTCGTTGTGCTGGCCACATGACACCCTTGTTAACCGTAGGCCACAGAAACATCTGCCCTATAGACCACAAGGTCTGAAAGGGGAAGTTTACTTTACTGCATACCTTGTAAAGAAATTGCCTATAATTTTATAAAATTAAATATCACTGATCTAGCAAGAAAATTATCTCATCATCACCCTGTCCCTTGACTTTTGCCATTGGGATGCTGTGACAGTTTCACTAACCAATGCCCTCCACTTTTCCTGATCAACAGCTGTTCTAAGCAGGATATTAAGAGAAAGGCCGGTCCATTCTTTTATTTTATCTAGTCAGCTATTCATTGGATGACCCCTTCTCCAATGTACCTTAAAGAATGACTTTTGATAGTGAGTCATGTCTTACAGTATGACCAAACCAGATCAGCTTTCGTCTCTTCACAGTATTGAGGAGCTCTTCCTTCTTGCCAGCTAGAGTGTTGACTTGCTAATGTACAAACTCGTTTGTCTTTTTTTCCTCATATCTGATACCCAGCAAGTTTCTGTAGCATTTACTCTCAAAGGCTTGAATTCTTCTTAAAGCTTCAGCATTCAGTGTCCAACTTTCACAACCATATATAAGCACAGAGACTACTAGTGAAGAATACAGTTTTAATTTTACTAGGAAGCTGATTTTATTGTTCCAGACCCTAAGTATTTAAATGAGTCAACTTTATTTTGATGTAGGGCTTTGATAACATCAATAATGCCTTTATCTCTGTTGAGCTCTCTCATCAGTTGCTGCATGCCAAAAAGTTATTTTTAATTTTTGGATAACTCAGCTGGATCATTTTGGGTCATCTTCTTTTGATTCACAGCCAATGTACCATAACATTTAACATTTGTGCTTTAATGAAATGGGAGAATCAGAGAAACTTAAAAGTAGACTCAGAATGTAGAAACTACCAAGAAAAGTGGACAGATCTTTGTTTTTTATGGAGTATGAAAATAAGTCAATATTTTTTATTGGTATATAAATGTTTGTAGCTTTTTTTAAAAAATACAACATTAACATGATATAAACAAATATTGCAGCATTCTTAATTTGAGCCACAAAGAACAAATTAGAAGATTGTTTTATCTAATTATTAATTAAATTAAACATTATTACATATACCCAATTTTGCTATTACCTATATTCGTAACATTGAACTGAACCCGAACTTTAGACCTGACCGAACCAAACTGAACTATACTCATCATTCTTAGTTTGAGCCACTAAGAAAAATATTGCTAAGAAACGCCTAGAAATTAGAGGATGAAGAGAATATTTACCAAGAAGGGACAAGAAAATGAGTCAGCAGTATGGGCTTGGTACAGAGTTGCTCGCATTTTAAATAGTAAAATAAAACCTTTTTTTCGACATATGGGGAATGCTTAGAGGGGGGTTACTATCAGTAATGTTAGAAGTGTGTCTTGAAAATAAAACTGCAGTTGAAGCTGCCACTCTTTTTTGCTTGACAATTAAAAAGGTCAACTAAAAACTAAGAGAAAGAGTAGTATAGCTGGAAATGTTAACCATTAGCGCCGACATATCTAAAACCATTCAACTCTTGCAACTTATTAACAGTATGAAAAGCAATATTTGAATCACAGAAAATATATCTGCTATGTAGAACATGCATTGGGACAACCACTAACAAAGACCTGTTCAAAGAAGTTTCAGACATCATGGAGGATACTTCTTTCCTTTGGGAGAAATTAGTCGGAGTATGGCTAGATGATATAGCAAACTGGCAGTAAGAGTTATTAGAAAAATTGTCAAGTCAAACAGAACCTCTGTGGCAAGAAGTAGAATTAGGTTGACATATATGTATCTTCTAAATGAAACAGCAATCCTTCATTTAGCAGGCTGAAAGTGGCGAAACCATTGTGGTGTAATTGCCTCACATACGAGCATCTAGATTCACTGCTTCAACTTGGTGTCTCATCAATACAGTGTGATATTTAAAAGTTGGTTTTGGATAAACAGCCTATATACCATGAATTAGTGTAAATATTATATTCAGGTGGGAGGTGCGGTGACTAAGTGGTAAAGCACTTGGCTTGCGATCTGAGGGGGTCCCAGGTTTGAATCCTGCATATTAAGGTAGCCTCTGAGTTCACCAAGCTCTAATGGGTACCTGACATTAGTTGGGGAAAAGTAAAGGCGGTTAGTCATTGTGATGGTTACATGACACCCTCGATAACCATTGACCACAGAAATAGATGACCTTTATATCATCTGCCCTATAAATCATGAGGTCTGAAAGTAACATTTTTTAAACATGTCCACAGACTTATAATAAAAGTGCTTTATTTTACTTGATGTTTTTTTTTAAATTTTCTGTTATTTGGCTTGCGACCTGAGTGTAGGAAATTAAAATGGCCCACTGGCTGAATAAGGTTTCACAAAGCTGTTTTATCTAATCTGTTTTATCAAATTTTTAATTTAATTAAACATTATTACATGTACCTAATTTTGCTATTACCTAATTTCATAACATCAAACCGAACCCGAACTTTAGACCTGACAGAACCAATCTGAACTATACTCATAATCGTACTGAACAGAACCCAAACTTACATCTTACCGAATGGAACCAGAACTTTGAAAGTTAGGTTCGATTCCCATCTCTAGTTTGTACATGTGGATGTTTGATTGTATAAAAAAAAAAACTATGTAATTTTATGAATGTGATAGAAAAATACCAGAATGAAATAATTAATTTTAATGTTTATAAAAAAAAACCACTGTAAAATATATGCTTTGAAATTAGTGAGTTTTAAAGGCCTTTCTTTTCTTCACTTTCTTATCATGAAACGAAAATAGTATTATAGACAAAAAGCACAGTTGTTCATCAAACATGATTATATAATGCTGATTTGAAAGTTGGCTAAATGAGGTTAATAATAGCTTTAATGACACTTAGAAACATTTTAATGAAACACACAGCTTGCTAAATAGACTAAGACAATTACAAGAAAGGTTGACAAAGTAGATAATTTTGTTAACCTGATTTAATGAAGTATCCCTAATATAGTAATTAAATAAAGTAAAAAAAAAGTTTTAAAGATCCTGCCAGCATGGGGTTTGCACTCTAGAAGGTAGTTTGATGGTCACAGGGTTGAACCCTGCCCAATGACATCCCCCACCTGACTGCTGGAGTTTTGGGCTAGGATGTAATAATCTACAAATTTGAAGGAACTTTCCAAATATGGAAAAAAAACAAATAATAATCATTACATCTGTGCTACACTGTACTGGACAGTATTCATTTATAGTGGGTTAGATTCTGGATTTCACCCATTCACATAATTATTGATACATGCCCTATAGTGACCGTTACCAAGGGAATCTACATATCCTGATTAGAGATTATAAACTAGTTGATTCATTCTATAGAGTGTATTTCTTCTACAAGTTATCCAGTCAGTCCATGTTTTACTTTGTGTAGCTTGTCAACTTTTTAAAACTAAATTCTACAATTTATCTAGTTAGTCTGTGTTTCACTTTTTGTAGCTTGTCAACTCTTTAAAGCAAAGTTCTACAAGTTATCCAGTCAGTCCATGTTTCACTTTGTGTAGCCTGTCAACTCTTTAAAGCTAAGTTCTACTAGTTATCCAGCCAGTCTGTGTAGCTTGTCAACTCTTTAAAACTAAGTTCTACAAGTTATCCAGTCAGTCTGTGTTTCACTCTATGTAGCTTGTCAACTCTTTAAAACTAAGTTCTACAAGTTATCCAGTCAGTCTGTAGTTCACTCTATATAGCTTGTCAACTCTTTAAAACTAAGTTCTACAAGTTATCCAGTTAGTCTTCGTTTCACTCTATGTAGCTTGTCAACTCTTTAAAGCTAAGTTCTACAAGTTATTCGGTCAGTCCATGTTTCACTTTGTGTAGCCTGTCAACTCTTTAAAGCTAAGTTCTACAAGTTATTCAGTCAGTCCATGTTTCACTTTGTGTAGTTTGTAAACTCTTTAAAGCTAAGTTCTACAAGTTATCCAGTCAGTCCATGTTTCACTTTGTATAGCTTGTCAACTCTTTAAAGCTAAGTTCTACAAGTTATTCGGTCAGTCCATGTTTCATTTTGTGTAGCTTGTCAACTCTTTAAAACTAAGTTCTACAAGTTAACCAGTCAGTCTGTGTTTCACTCTATGTAGCTTGTCAACTCTTTAAAACTACGTTCTACAAGTTATCCAGTTAGTATGTGTTTCACTCTATGTAGCTTGTCAACTGTTTAAAGCTAAGTTCTCCAAGTTATCCAGTCAGTCTGTGTTTCACTTTGTGTATCTTGTCAACTCTTTAAAGCTAAGTTCTACAAGTTTTTCGGTCAGTCCATGTTTCACTTTGTGTAGTTTGTAAACTCTTTAAAGCTAAGTTCTACAAGTTATCCAGTCAGTCCATGTTTCACTTTGTGTAGCTTGTCAACTCTTTAAAGCTAAGTTCTACAAGTTATTCGGTAAGTCCATGTTTCACTTTGTGTAGCTTGTCAACTCTTTAAAGCTAAGTTCTTCAAGTTATCCAGTCAGTCTGTGTTTCACTCTATGTAGCTTGTCAACTCTTTAAAGCTAAGTTCTACAAGTTATTCGGTCAGTCCATGTTTCACTTTGTTTAGCTTGTCAACTGTTTAAAGCTATGTTCTACAAGTTATCCAGTCAGTCCATGTTTCACTTTTATGTAGCATCTCAACTCTTTAAAGCTAAAATCTATAAGTTATCCAGTCAGTCCCTGTTTCACTTTGTGTAGCTTGTCAACTCTTTAAAGCTAAGTTCTACAAGTTATTCGGTCAGTCCATGTTTCACATTGTGTAGCCTGTCAACTCTTTAAAACTAAGTTCTACAAGTTATCCAGTTAGTCTGTGTTTCACTCTATGTAGCTTGTCAACTCTTTGAAGCTTAGTTCTACAAGTTATTCGGTCAGTCAATGTTTCACTTTGTGTAGCCTGTCAACTCTTTAAAACTAAGTTCTACAAGTTATCCAGTCAGTCTGTAGTTCACTCTATATAGCTTGTCAACTCTTTAAAACTAAGTTCTACAAGTTATCCAGTTAGTCTTCGTTTCACTCTATGTAGCTTGTCAACTCTTTAAAGCTAAGTTCTACAAGTTATTCGGTCAGTCCATGTTTCACTTTGTGTAGCCTGTCATCTCTTTAAAGCTAAGTTCTACAAGTTATTCAGTCAGTCCATGTTTCACTTTGTGTAGTTTGTAAACTCTTTAAAGCTAAGTTCTACAAGTTATCCAGTCAGTCCATGTTTCACTTTGTATAGCTTGTCAACTCTTTAAAGCTAAGTTCTACAAGTTATTCGGTCAGTCCATGTTTCATTTTGTGTAGCTTGTCAACTCTTTAAAACTAAGTTCTACAAGTTAACCAGTCAGTCTGTGTTTCACTCTATGTAGCTTGTCAACTCTTTAAAACTACGTTCTACAAGTTATCCAGTTAGTATGTGTTTCACTCTATGTAGCTTGTCAACTGTTTAAAGCTAAGTTCTCCAAGTTATCCAGTCAGTCTGTGTTTCACTTTGTGTATCTTGTCAACTCTTTAAAGCTAAGTTCTACAAGTTTTTCGGTCAGTCCATGTTTCACTTTGTGTAGTTTGTAAACTCTTTAAAGCTAAGTTCTACAAGTTATCCAGTCAGTCCATGTTTCACTTTGTGTAGCTTGTCAACTCTTTAAAGCTAAGTTCTACAAGTTATTCGGTAAGTCCATGTTTCACTTTGTGTAGCTTGTCAACTCTTTAAAGCTAAGTTCTTCAAGTTATCCAGTCAGTCTGTGTTTCACTCTATGTAGCTTGTCAACTCTTTAAAGCTAAGTTCTACAAGTTATTCGGTCAGTCCATGTTTCACTTTGTTTAGCTTGTCAACTGTTTAAAGCTATGTTCTACAAGTTATCCAGTCAGTCCATGTTTCACTTTTATGTAGCATCTCAACTCTTTAAAGCTAAAATCTATAAGTTATCCAGTCAGTCCCTGTTTCACTTTGTGTAGCTTGTCAACTCTTTAAAGCTAAGTTCTACAAGTTATTCGGTCAGTCCATGTTTCACATTGTGTAGCCTGTCAACTCTTTAAAACTAAGTTCTACAAGTTATCCAGTTAGTCTGTGTTTCACTCTATGTAGCTTGTCAACTCTTTGAAGCTTAGTTCTACAAGTTATTCGGTCAGTCAATGTTTCACTTTGTGTAGCCTGTCAACTCTTTAAAACTAAGTTCTACAAGTTATCCAGTCAGTCTGTAGTTCACTCTATATAGCTTGTCAACTCTTTAAAACTAAGTTCTACAAGTTATCCAGTTAGTCTTCGTTTCACTCTATGTAGCTTGTCAACTCTTTAAAGCTAAGTTCTACAAGTTATTCGGTCAGTCCATGTTTCACTTTGTGTAGCCTGTCATCTCTTTAAAGCTAAGTTCTACAAGTTATTCAGTCAGTCCATGTTTCACTTTGTGTAGTTTGTAAACTCTTTAAAGCTAAGTTCTACAAGTTATCCAGTCAGTCCATGTTTCACTTTGTATAGCTTGTCAACTCTTTAAAGCTAAGTTCTACAAGTTATTCGGTCAGTCCATGTTTCATTTTGTGTAGCTTGTCAACTCTTTAAAACTAAGTTCTACAAGTTAACCAGTCAGTCTGTGTTTCACTCTATGTAGCTTGTCAACTCTTTAAAACTACGTTCTACAAGTTATCCAGTTAGTATGTGTTTCACTCTATGTAGCTTGTCAACTGTTTAAAGCTAAGTTCTCCAAGTTATCCAGTCAGTCTGTGTTTCACTTTGTGTATCTTGTCAACTCTTTAAAGCTAAGTTCTACAAGTTTTTCGGTCAGTCCATGTTTCACTTTGTGTAGTTTGTAAACTCTTTAAAGCTAAGTTCTACAAGTTATCCAGTCAGTCCATGTTTCACTTTGTGTAGCTTGTCAACTCTTTAAAACTAAGTTCTACAAGTTATCCAGTCAGTCTGTGTTTCACTCTATGTAGCTTGTCAACTCTTTAAAACTAAGTTCTACAAGTTATCCAGTCAGTCTGTAGTTCACTCTATATAGCTTGTCAACTCTTTAAAACTAAGTTCTACAAGTTATCCAGTTAGTCTTCGTTTCACTCTATGTAGCTTGTCAACTCTTTAAAGCTAAGTTCTACAAGTTATTCGGTCAGTCCATGTTTCACTTTGTGTAGCCTGTCAACTCTTTAAAGCTAAGTTCTACAAGTTATTCAGTCAGTCCATGTTTCACTTTGTGTAGTTTGTAAACTCTTTAAAGCTAAGTTCTACAAGTTATCCAGTCAGTCCATGTTTCACTTTGTATAGCTTGTCAACTCTTTAAAGCTAAGTTCTACAAGTTATTCGGTCAGTCCATGTTTCATTTTGTGTAGCTTGTCAACTCTTTAAAACTAAGTTCTACAAGTTAACCAGTCAGTCTGTGTTTCACTCTATGTAGCTTGTCAACTCTTTAAAACTACGTTCTACAAGTTATCCAGTTAGTATGTGTTTCACTCTATGTAGCCTGTCAACTCTTTAAAGCTAAGTTCTCCAAGTTATCCAGTCAGTCTGTGTTTCACTTTGTGTATCTTGTCAACTCTTTAAAGCTAAGTTCTACTAGTTATTCGGTCAGTCCATGTTTCACTTTGTGTAACTTGTCAACTCTTTAAAGCTAAGTTCTACAAGTTATCCAGTTAATCTGTGTATCACTCTATGTACCTTTTCAACTCTTTAAAGCCAAGTTCTACAAGTTATTCGGTCAGTCCATGTTTCACTCTATGTAGCTTGTCAACTCTTTAAAGCTAAGTTCTACAAGTTATTCGGTCAGTCCATATTTCACTTTGTGTAGCCTTTCAACTCTTTAAAGCTAAGTTCTACAAGTTATCCAGTCAGTCTGTGTTTTACTTTGTGTAGCCTGTCAACTCTTTAAAGCTAAGTTCTACAAGTTATCCAGTCAGTCTATGTTTCACTTTGTGTAGCTTGTCAACTCTTTAAAGCTAAGTTCTACTAGTTATTCGGTCAGTCCATGTTTCACTTTGTGTAACTTGTCAACTCTTTAAAACTAAGTTATACAAGTTATCCAGTTAGTCTGTGTATCACTCTATGTAGCTTGTCAACTCTTTAAAGCTAAGTTCTACAAGTTATTCGGTCAGTCCATGTTTCACTTTGTGTAGCCTGTCAACTCTTTAAAGCTAAGTTCTACAAGTTATCCAGTCAGTCCATGTTTCACTTTTATGTAGCCTCTCAACTCTTTAAAGCTAAAATCTACTAGTTATTCGGTCAGTCCATGTTTCACTTTGTGTAGCTTGTCAACTCTTTAAAGCTAAGTTCTACAAGTTATACATTTAGTCTGTGTTTCACTTTGTGTAGCTTGTCAGCTCTTTAAAGCTAAGTTCTACAAGTTATCCAGTCAGTCTGTGTAGCTTGTCAACTCTTTAAAACTTAGTTCTACAAGTTATCCATGGACTGAAACATGGACTGACTGGATAACCATGTTTCACTTTGTGTATCTTGTCAACTCTTTAAAACTAAGTTCTACAAGTTATCCAGTTAATCTGTGTATCACTCTATGTACCTTTTCAACTCTTTAAAGCCAAGTTCTACAAATTATTCGGTCAGTCCATATTTCACTTTGTGTAGCCTTTCAACTCTTTAAAGCTAAGTTCTACAAATTATCCAGTCAGTCTGTGTTTTACTTTGTGTAGCCTGTCAACTCTTTAAAGCTAAGTTCTACAAGTTATCCAGTCAGTCTATGTTTCACTTTGTGTAGCTTGTCAACTCTTTAAAGCTAAGTTCTACTAGTTATTCGGTCAGTCCATGTTTCACTTTGTGTAACTTGTCAACTCTTTAAAGCTAAGTTCTACAAGTTATTCGGTCAGTCCATGTTTCACTTTGTGTAGCCTGTCAACTCTTTAAAACTAAGTTCTACAAGTTATCCAGTTAGTCTGTGTTTCACTCTATGTAGCTTGTCAACTCTTTGAAGCTAAGTTCTACAAGTTATTCAGTCAGTCTGTGTAGCTTGTCAACTCTTTAAAGCTACGTTCTTCAAGTTATCCAGTCAGTCTGTTTCACTTTGTGTAACTTGTCAACTCTTTAAAGCTAAGTTCTAAAAGTTATTCGGTCAGTCCATGTTTCACTTTGTGTAGCCTGTCAACTCTTTAAAACTAAGTTCTACAAGTTATCCAGTTAGTCTGTGTTTCACTCTATGTAGCTTGTCAACTCTTTAAAGCTAAGTTCTACAAGTTATCCAGTCAGTCCTTGTTTCACTCTATGTAGCCTGTCAACTCTTTAAAACTAAGTTCTACAAGTTATCCAGTCAGTCTGTAGTTCACTCTATATAGCTTGTCAACTCTTTAAAACTAAGTTCTACAAGTTATCCAGTTAGTCTTCGTTTCACTCTATGTAGCTTGTCAACTCTTTAAAGCTAAGTTCTACAAGTTATTCGGTCAGTCCCTGTTTCACTTTGTGTAGCCTGTCAACTCTTTAAAGCTAAGTTCTACAAGTTATTCAGTCAGTCCATGTTTCACTTTGTGTAGTTTGTAAACTCTTTAAAGCTAAGTTCTACAAGTTATTCGGTCAGTCCATGTTTCACTTTGTGTAGCTTGTCAACTCTTTTAAGCTAAGTTCTACAAGTTATCCAGTTAGTCCATGTTTCACTTTGTGTAGCCTGTCAACTCTTTAAAACTAAGTTCTACAAGTTATCAAGTTAGTTCATGTTTCACTTTGTGTAGCCTGTCAACTCTTTAAAACTAAGTTCTACAAGTTATCCAGTCAGTCTGTGTTTCACTCTATGTAGCTTGTCAACTGTTTAAAGATAAGTTCTACAAGTTATTTGGTCAGTCCATGTTTCACTTTTAGTAGCCTGTCAACTCTTTAAAGCTAAGTTCTACAAATTATCGAGTCAGTCTGTGTAGCTTGTCAACTCTTTAAAGCTAAGTTCTACAAGTTAATCGGTCAGTCCATGTTTCACTTTGTGTAGCTTGTCAACTCTTTAAAACTAAGTTCTACAAGTTACCCAGTTAGTCCATTTTTCACTTTGTGTAGCCTGCCAACTCTTTAAAGCTAAATTCTACAAGTTATCCAGTCAGTCCTTGTTTCATTTTGTGTAGCCTCTTAACTCTTTAAAGCTAAGTTCTACTAGTTATTCGGTCAGTCCATGTTTCACTTTGTGTAGCTTGTCAACTCTTTAAAGCTAAGTTCTACAAGTTATACAGTTAGTCTGTGTAGCTTGTCATCTGTTTAAAACTAAGTTCTACAAGTTATCCAGTTAGTCTTCGTTTCACTCTATGTAGCTTGTCAACTCTTTAAAGCTAAGTTCTACAAGTTATTCGGTCAGTCCCTGTTTCACTTTGTGTAGCCTGTCAACTCTTTAAAGCTAAGTTCTACAAGTTATTCAGTCAGTCCATGTTTCACTTTGTGTAGTTTGTAAACTCTTTAAAGCTAAGTTCTACAAGTTATTCGGTCAGTCCATGTTTCACTTTGTGTAGCTTGTCAACTCTTTTAAGCTAAGTTCTACAAGTTATCCAGTTAGT
Source organism: Biomphalaria glabrata (assembly GCF_947242115.1). Lineage (NCBI taxonomy): Eukaryota > Metazoa > Mollusca > Gastropoda > Planorbidae > Biomphalaria > Biomphalaria glabrata. Next base: position 429,961 of record NC_074726.1, on the reverse strand, counting down.
CCATGTTTCACTTTGTGTAGCCTGTCAACTCTTTAAAACTAAGTTCTACAAGTTATCAAGTTAGTTCATGTTTCACTTTGTGTAGCCTGTCAACTCTTTAAAACTAAGTTCTACAAGTTATCCAGTCAGTCTGTGTTTCACTCTATGTAGCTTGTCAACTGTTTAAAGATAAGTTCTACAAGTTATTTGGTCAGTCCATGTTTCACTTTTAGTAGCCTGTCAACTCTTTAAAGCTAAGTTCTACAAATTATCGAGTCAGTCTGTGTAGCTTGTCAACTCTTTAAAGCTAAGTTCTACAAGTTAATCGGTCAGTCCATGTTTCACTTTGTGTAGCTTGTCAACTCTTTAAAACTAAGTTCTACAAGTTACCCAGTTAGTCCATTTTTCACTTTGTGTAGCCTGCCAACTCTTTAAAGCTAAATTCTACAAGTTATCCAGTCAGTCCTTGTTTCATTTTGTGTAGCCTCTTAACTCTTTAAAGCTAAGTTCTACTAGTTATTCGGTCAGTCCATGTTTCACTTTGTGTAGCTTGTCAACTCTTTAAAGCTAAGTTCTACAAGTTATACAGTTAGTCTGTGTAGCTTGTCATCTGTTTAAAACTAAGTTCTACAAGTTATCCAGTCAGTCTGTAGTTCACTCTATATAGCTTGTCAACTCTTTAAAACTAAGCTCTACAAGTTATCCAGTTAGTCTTCGTTTCACTCTATGTAGCTTGTCAACTCTTTAAAGCTAAATTCTACAAGTTATTCAGTCAGTCCATGTTTCATTTTGTGTAGCCTCTCAACTCTTTAAAGCTAAGTTCTACTAGTAATTCGGTCAGTCCATGTTTCACTTTGTGTAGCTTGTCAACTCTTTAAAACTAAGTTCTACAAGTTATCCAGTTAGTCTGTGTATCACTCTATGTAGCTTGTCAACTCTTTAAAGCTAAGTTCTACAAGTTATTCGGTCAGTCCATGTTTCACTTTGTGTAGCCTGTCAACTCTTTAAAGCTAAGTTCTACAAGTTATCCAGTCAGTCTGTGTTTTACTTTGTGTACCCTGTCAACTCTTTAAAGCTAAGTTCTACAAGTTATTCGGTCAGTCCATGTTTCACTTTTATGTAGCCTCTCAACTCTTTAAAGCTAAAATCTACTAGTTATTCGGTCAATCCATGTTTCACTTTGTGTAGCTTGTCAACTCTTTAAAGCTAAGTTCTACAAGTTATACATTTAGTCTGTGTTTCACTTTGTGTAGCTTGTCAGCTCTTTAAAGCTAAGTTCTACAAGTTATCCAGTCAGTCTGTGTAGCTTGTCAACTCTTTAAAACTTAGTTCTACAAGTTATCCATGGACTGAAACATGGACTGACTGGATAACCATGTTTCACTTTGTGTATCTTGTCAACTCTTTAAAACTAAGTTCTACAAGTTATCCAGTTAGTCTTCGTTTCACTCTATGTAGCTTGTCAACTCTTTAAAGCTAAGTTCTACAAGTTATCCAGTCAGTCCATGTTTCACTTTGTGTAGCTTGTCAACTCTTTAAAACTAAGTTCTACAAGTTATCCAGTTAATCTGTGTATCACTCTATGTACCTTTTCAACTCTTTAAAGCCAAGTTCTACAAGTTATTCGGTCAGTCCATATTTCACTTTGTGTAGCCTTTCAACTCTTTAAAGCTAAGTTCTACAAATTATCCAGTCAGTCTGTGTTTTACTTTGTGTAGCCTGTCAACTCTTTAAAGCTAAGTTCTACAAGTTATCCAGTCAGTCTATGTTTCACTTTGTGTAGCTTGTCAACTCTTTAAAGCTAAGTTCTACTAGTTATTCGGTCAGTCCATGTTTCACTTTGTGTAACTTGTCAACTCTTTAAAGCTAAGTTCTACAAGTTATTCGGTCAGTCCATGTTTCACTTTGTGTAGCCTGTCAACTCTTTAAAACTAAGTTCTACAAGTTATCCAGTTAGTCTGTGTTTCACTCTATGTAGCTTGTCAACTCTTTGAAGCTAAGTTCTACAAGTTATTCAGTCAGTCTGTGTAGCTTGTCAACTCTTTAAAGCTACGTTCTTCAAGTTATCCAGTCAGTCTGTTTCACTTTGTGTAACTTGTCAACTCTTTAAAGCTAAGTTCTAAAAGTTATTCGGTCAGTCCATGTTTCACTTTGTGTAGCCTGTCAACTCTTTAAAACTAAGTTCTACAAGTTATCCAGTTAGTCTGTGTTTCACTCTATGTAGCTTGTCAACTCTTTAAAGCTAAGTTCTACAAGTTATCCAGTCAGTCCTTGTTTCACTCTATGTAGCTTGTCAACTCTTTAAAACTAAGTTCTACAAGTTATCCAGTCAGTCCATGTTTCACTTTGTGTAGCCTCTCAAATCTTTAAAGCTAAGTTCTACAAGTTATCCAGTCAGTCCATGTTTCACTTTTATGTAGCGTCTCAACTCTTTAAAGCTAAAATCTACTAGTTATTCGGTCAGTCCATGTTTCACTTTGTGTAGCCTCTCAACTCTTTAATACTAAGTTCTACTAGTTATTCGTTCTGTCCATGTTTTACTCTATGTAGCTTGTCAACTCTTTAAAGCTAAGTTCTACAAGTTATTCGGTCAGTCCATGTTTCACTTTGTGTAGCTTGTCAACTCTTTTAAGCTAAGTTCTACAAGTTATCCAGTTAGTCCATGTTTCACTTTGTGTAGCCTGTCAACTCTTTAAAACTAAGTTCTACAAGTTATCAAGTTAGTTCATGTTTCACTTTGTGTAGCCTGTCAACTCTTTAAAACTAAGTTCTACAAGTTATCCAGTCAGTCTGTGTTTCACTCTATGTAGCTTGTCAACTGTTTAAAGATAAGTTCTACAAGTTATTTGGTCAGTCCATGTTTCACTTTTAGTAGCCTGTCAACTCTTTAAAGCTAAGTTCTACAAATTATCGAGTCAGTCTGTGTAGCTTGTCAACTCTTTAAAGCTAAGTTCTACAAGTTAATCGGTCAGTCCATGTTTCACTTTGTGTAGCTTGTCAACTCTTTAAAACTAAGTTCTACAAGTTTTCCGGTTAGTCTGTGTTTCACTCTATGTAGCTTGTTAACTCTTTAAAGCTAAGTTCTACAAGTTATCCATTTAGTCTGTGTTTTACTTTGCATAGCCTGTCAACTCTTTAAAGCTTTATTCTATTTGTCACCCATCCAGTTCATCTCTTAAGGAGGGTGCAATATCTTATAATGTTGGTTTTCATTTCATGTAGTATGTGCTATGACTGTTGTCTTGATGGTCCTGGCTTTGAATTTTACCCTCTACCATCCTACCTCTCTCCATCTTGTGGTAGGTTTAGGCATTTAAGCAACAAAACTTAATTTTCAAAAAATAATTTGAAACACAACAACAAAACATGTCTAAGCTATGTTCTTTGCTTACATTCTCTGTTGCTGACTCAACTGTTTGATGTAGGTTTACAGCACTGTAAACTGTAAAGTGCCTATATTGTTGCTCTGTCATTGCCTTGCCATGCTTTTAGATTGTGTCAGATTCTTTGTGTTAAGTTGATACTTCTTTTGGTATGAGAGTGTTCTTTGTACTTCTTATAATCAAACATTTCATCAAATTTGATGATAACTTTCTGTCATACATACCATTTAGAATGCCCCAGTCTAATTAATCTCAGGCAGACCCCATCACATCAAAAGCCTATTGTTACGAGCATCTGAGACTCTTAAGCATACACCAAATAGAGCAATCAATAGAATTATAATCTTGTTCAACAAATAATAATATGTTACATCTCGTTTACATTACTCCATTTTTTGATCCATCTCTTATCTTTCCTATTTCAACACACATTTGTACCATTTCACTTTCACACTATTATGCACATGTAACATCTGGGGTAACCAACATTTTGTTTAGTAGTGCAGAAAAATTCAGAAGAACAGATCAGCAACAAAAAACTGGCTAGATGACAAAGAATAAATTGTTTTTAATATTATGTTCTAAACTATCATGAATTGTATATAAACTTAAATGGAGTTCTATTTATATCTTTTGATTTTTTTTTTCACATCATTTTCTTGAAGATAAATGATTGCTTGGATTCACCAGGTGTCCTCCCATGTTCTATACATTTGTGTTTTAACATAAATTTTTAAAAATCTTTTCATTACAACAATAATAGAAAAAAAAGTAGTTACATAGTGCAGAAAATATTTATCTTGAACTAATTCTAATAAAGTTTGTTTTTTTCCTTTGCTTAATACATACTTCATTAATGAAGAAAGCAGGTCATAACTTTTTAAAAATTGCTTTTGTGTAGCACATTTTTCTTGCTTATTGCATGCTCAGGGGGCTATGGTCTAATCTTTTTTGCTTTTTTTGTGGATCTGTGTGAGGAGGCCCTTTTGAGCTGTCTTTAGATGCTCAGCAAACACAACCCAGATTGAGTTGGGTTTTTAAATCAAGTCCCCTTAATAGGTAGCCTTGTGGTTTATGCCATTTAGCCACACATCCATATTCATAAAGTAAGCTGTTTAGAACAAAGGCGGCAAAGAAAAACAAAATGCAGAGGAATGTCCTTATTACAATGATTATGATGTTTTCTATTACAGATAGTAATGTGAAAATATCTGTTATGGTTTATATTCGAGTTGATTTTATGTATTTCAGGTGGAAGAAAAGCCTGAGTTTCTTTAGCATAGCTAGACTCTTTATTAAGTTTTTCATCTGGTAGTTTCAGTGGAAAAAAAAGATATAATTGTACATTCAATGACTTCTCTGTTCTCATTTATATGTTGGAGGTTTCAGACAAGTAACCCCATACCTACGATGAACTGTGCAATGGTTTTCAGATCTGGTAGCTCTCCTAATAGTTTTTGCTCTATATAGGGCCCTATAGTGGTTTTTGGGACCGGTGTCTTATTCATTTAATGACTACTTTACACTATGAACATAGAGGAAGGTATTGGGAAAATACACAGATATATAACATTATTCTAGATGTGACTCTTCATTGCTTGTGATGTCACACTGTATTTATGTTGTAAACAAGGCTGCTAACTACTGTCAGAATTATGTCTGTATTTTCAAAATTTAATGAAAGAATTCTTGAAAAAAGACTATATTTTTTTACAGCCTCTCTTAATTTGACATTGTTGATCTGTTCTTAGTCTGTTTTACACTCTCTTTACCACCACACCCCATAGATTAAAGTAAAAAGTAAAGTAGTTCCCTTTTCAGATCATGTGTCTATAGAGCAGATGATGTTAAGGTCATCAGTTTCTGTAGTCCACGATAAATGAGGGTATTGTGGCCAGCACAAAAATCAACTGCCATGTCAAATCAGTTTTCATGATATGCATTCAATTCTATTTTATTTTTGTTTGTAAAAAATGTTGGTATTTATTAAATTTTGACTAGCTTATTCTTGTATGGGGTGTAGTATGAGTAGTAAAGCACATGGCAACAAGCAACAGGTCTAGAGTTCCAATCCTGGTGAAAATTAGGATTTGAAGATCAGGATTTTTTAAGATGCCCCTGAATATACCAAACTCTAATGGGTACTTTTGCTGGGGAAGTAAAGACAGTTGGTCTTTGTGCTGGCAACATGACTCATTAACCAATGGCCATAGACATCATCTGTGTCCAAAATATGCAAGATCCGAAATGGGTACCTTTACTTTTTACTTCTTTATGTAATACTTTCAGGGTGCCGGAATGATCAGAGAATTTTTCGAAATGGCTATAGCTAAAAAAGCTTGTCTTTGATGAAGTAGATGCTGTAGGAAGTAAGTAATTGAATTCCTTTTTTTAAAAAAATTACTGCAAACACATATTACTGATGGGGGCGCAGTGGCTGAGTGGTTAAGTGCTCGGCTTCTGAACCTGTGGTCCTGGGTTCAAATGAAGATTGTGAAGATTGGGATTTTTATTCTTCTTCTTCTTTCTCATTGTTATGTTGGAGTGTTCAGATGACTAGACCAATACGTGAGATGAACTGCGCAGTGGTTTCCAAATCAGGGAGCTCTGGGATTTTGAATTTCAGGATTTTTTGGGTGCCCCATAGTCTACCCAGCTCTAATGGGTACCTGACATTAGTTTGGGAAAAGTAAAGGTACTTGGTTGTTGTGCTGGTTACATGACACCCTCGTTAACCGTGGGCCACAAAATCAGATGACCTTTACATTGTCTGCCCCATAGATTGCAAAGTTTGAAAGGTTAACTTTACTGTGAACCAAGAGTGTGATTTTTTAATTTCAGGATTTTGGAATTGATCTTTATTTCATCAAATTCTAATGTCTACTTGACTTTAGAATTTAGCTGAAGAAAGCAAATGAAGTTGCGCTTGTCACATAACACTCTCCTTAATTATCTGACATAAAATTGAGTGACCTTTACATCATCTGCACCATGGTTACATATGCTAATGTTATATTAAATTAAAGATGTTCCTACTGTTATTACTGGTTGTTGACTGGTAGCACCATACTGCTGGTAGACAACTAAACCATTGTAGGAGTAATATATCTTAACTAATAAAACTTCAAATTACTTGAATAACTTTTGTGAACAAAACTAAATATAACTTTATTTCTAATATAGACAAAATAACTTATGATCAAATGAAATAAATTTAGTAGACTTTAGTAATAATATCTTAAAAAAAAAACTAGCTCACTATAGTAGCACAATCTTTCAGTCTCATGTTCTGGAGCGGTCTCCCCTAACTAACACCAAAGGATGGCAACACCACCTATGTTGCATCATTCACAACCAATCGCTAATCTCTTCCCACCATCACCTATATAAACACACACACCATAACATCTGCCAAATAAAAACAGTCTTAAAATACATGAGGTTCTGACCTCAAAATGGGGTGTAACAAGTTTGGATTTAGTGGACCTAAGAATAAATTGTTATATTGCAAGGTTGATTTATGTGGCTGATCAACAAAATATTATTTCACGAGGATACTAGAAAAAGGTGATGGATGTAAACTTGAAGTTATTTTTATATTACTACAACTTTATATTTGTTAATAATTTTTTTTATTGATTATTAACATTTCATTCACTACTACTTTACACTCAGCATTCTTTCATGTCTGCACACATACATTTGAAGTGCTAAATCTATGAGTGTAGAGAAAGATACAAAGACATTCATTATCAGCTGTCAGCATATTTATTTGTATGGGGTAATTAATAAAATAAAAATAATATGTTTAAAAAAGTGGGATGTGTAACTGATTGGGATAAAACCACTTTGCTATCTATAGAAAGGGCTTGAGCTTCAAACCTTGCTACAGCTCAGTTGTGTTTGTTAAACATCTAAAGGCATAAAGGAAACCCTTTTTCCACCATGTTTCCACTAAAAGAGATTAGATCTTAATGCACTGAGCTTGTTATAAGCATGAAAGATGCCCTATACACAAAAAAATGTGAAAAAAAAATATTGCTTGCAGTGAAATGAATGAGTATGGGTGTTTATTTTGTATCACTTAATTATTCCAAATTAGTACATTCAAATACTAAATTAGAACTCTTAAAATACAAAGTAGCAAATCTCTGTTTTGAAGACTATTAACCAACCACATTATAAAACATTTACAAATCTAACCATATGACTGTCAGTTGCAATAAAAACATTTATGTCTGCTATGCAGTTGTGTAGTTCAGTAGGGCTTAAAGCCATCTATCAGTTGTTTGCAACTTTCCTAGAACATAATAAAAGTCTTCAAAAACAAAGAAGATATTACTATTTAAAGTATCACTTATCATCAACAGAAACAATTACACTTTTTTGTGTGAAAAAAAAATTAAGGGGAATTTTCCATGATAAATAACTTTTTTTTACTGATTATATAATGCTACATTACCAACACCAGGCAAGGTTGATTCATCCAGCTGCACAGTCATAGAATTGGTCAGCTTGTGTGTGTGTGTGTACTGTATCGTTAGGAACTGTTTTGTCATTCGTATGTAAAAAGCCTTAGTGTTCTAAATAAGGTTATTACATTCTAAATAAGGTTATTACAATCATGTTGTTCCACTGCAAGTCTATGTCAGTGATCATAAAAATGTACAAAAAGCAATTCTTTTTATAAGAGAGTATGATACTATTTTAAAAGGGGTCAATCATTTTAACAAATCATTTGGGAGGTGTAATTGTTTATAATTAATTTTGTTCTTGTGGATGCCCGCTCCTTTCGATGTTTTTTCTATTTTTACGTATTAAATACTAATATCGTGGCTAGGTATAATTAGGATTATGGTCTCATTAAATAGAAATTTTAACAAGACAATCATGACAAGGATAAAAAGAAAACATAAGAAGGCCCTATAACTACATTGCTTAGTTTATATAGTTCGTCCATCGTGGTTCGATAATGACCACTTTTGTCATCCTGAGGGCTTTGCACTGGGGTTTGGTGCCTCCTCATGTGGCTGGTGAGACCTATGTGAGCCCGGAATGTTTGGCTGCACACCGGTCAGGTTATTCCAGCTGGAGTTAGTGTCATTGGTCTTGCTTTTCGTCTCTGGCGCTTTTCTTCTGCCAGCGCTGTTCTCTTTTCCTCAGCAGCCTCTGCGCCAGTTTTCACAGCGCGACGCCATGATGCTGTCATGTGCCTCTTGTCTCCCAGGTGGCTGGGTCTATGTTGAACGCCTTTAGAGAAGCTTTAAGGGTGTCCCTGAAGCGTTTTCTTTCTTCACCTAGCAAGCGGTTTCCTTCCCTTAATAAACATAGTGTGAAGAAACAAGTCCTTTTACGTTTAAAGTGTCTTTTAATTGTGGAACATTTTAACAAAACATATATACACGACAACGTTATAGACAGATACCCAACTTCACTCGCTGACTTTCTCTCTCTCCTCTTGTTTACACACTAGTCACTGCCCCCAAGTCCCCTACTTCTCGATACTCAACACTTGACCGTGTGTCACTGTTGACCACACAGTAACCGTGTCACCACACATAGCTTAGTTAGGCTTTATTTAAAACATTTTTTTAAAATTTTTTCTAATTCTTTCATTTAAAATATTTTAAATAATGTCTTAATTATTTTTACAGAGGCCTACGACATTCTGTATATGACACTGACTAATAGTGATTGTTTTTATTTTTAATTTTTGTAGGTGTCAGGTCTTCGTTGATTTAATTATTGAATATTAATGTGTCTAGGTATTCAAAGTAATATTAATGGCAATGTGTGAATGTTATAATTACCTTATAACTTATTTACTTTTATTTCCCAAGCTCAGCCCAACAGACACACCATACACACCCAGCTGATCATAAACTAATAAACGATGTGTATGATGATTTAAATAAAACTAAACATTTAATCTAATGATATTGTAACGAATCTCTACTATCCAGGCTCTCTTCAAACTGCACCACACGACACAACGAACTAAAAGAACCTCACAACTCGGGGCTCCAAAGTAACAGTAACAGTTTCAAATACATTACAAACACTGTACGGTTGGCAACAACATTACACTGACTGTCCAAAAACCAAGCCTCTCTCCGGACTGACTTCACATACCGTGCTGTTTCTGACTTCTTTTTTTTTTTTAATCCTCAGCATTTATTGATTTTCATCATTAGAGTTGGGCTTCATGCCTCTTTTGGTGGGCTTTTTCTTGCCTCTTTTCTTGGTCTTTTTGCCTCTTATTTTATTTTTTTTTTCAATTTAAAAAAAAAAATGGTACGTGGTGTTCAGAGGTACAGGACAAAGAAAGTATTTATGGTAAAAAATTATAGAAATATGGAACATTTAAAATACGGCAATACAATTTTTTTCCCCAATATATATATATATATGTATAAAAAAGGTGATTGATGGATATTTACAGATGATAACATATATTTTCATTTAAATAAATGGTGACATTTTAGAAATACAAAATTACATATACAGCATAAAAAAGGTGACATGGTTATATACAGGAGGGTGAGGGGATTGTATGTACACATTGGTATATATTCTTTTTAAGAAGGTGGGAGCCTTTCTTTTTTTTCAAGCCATTAGAATGGCTGCCCTTATGTTGCACTTTGACCCGCTCTGTCACAATTTTTATCTACATTCCCTTGGGGCACAAGACTTTCTTCCGGGAGTTTCGATTAATTCTATTAGAGTTCCAGAAACGAGTCGCCGTGCTTTTTTTTTTGGGCTTATATTTTAATTTTCTGGATATGGTGGTCGACCATATTTCTCAGTTCCTCCTCTAGTCTCTCCGCCGTCTTTTCTTTGCCTTTCATCCAGACTTTTGTCCTTGTCATCAGACCAGTTGTCTGTATGTTGCGGCAATTATGTTGCCGAGGATGTCCGCCTCCCTCCTCCTGGCTGCCGGAATCTGGTTTGTCGTGATGGCCTGGCCACGTCCACCGGCACCCCAGTGCTCCCGGACAGTAGCCTTCCCAGGGTGTTTTTTGCTGCTTGGACGACGGGGCATCTTCCAGTTCTCCGGTCCTGCACATTTTGCACGCTTTCTTTGTGCCTTTTCTCTCCGAGGTCGGGGTCATGTTGAAGATCAAACGGTAGGCGACCTCCCGTGACCTCGGAGAGATGTGCTCGTTGTGCAGGTTTCTGAAGGCCAGTTGCCCCACGTTCTTGAGCCTCGGAGCCCGAATCTTAGTTGCGAGGTCTTGCAGTCCTATGCCGCCGTTATGCTTGTGTTGTATTAGTGTTGTATGTTTTACGTTTGCTATTGTGTTCTTAAAAATAAAGCTGCGAGTGATTTTATTTAGTGTTTGTATGAACTGTGGTGGGGGTTCTGTTGTGGTTGCTTGATAAGATGACTTTGGGGAGTATTAGTGTGTTGTATATGTGGGCTCTACCAAAGATTGTCATACCTATGTGTTTGTATTTATCTAGTGTCTTTTGTGCTCTTTGGATGAGTGTATCCCATGTTTCACTGTGTGGTATGTAGGGGTTTGGCGTCCTCGTGGTCCCGCATATCTTTAGGGTCTTTCCGCTTTGTAGGCCTTCGGGGAAATCTTTTCTGTGTTTCCATTTGCCTACTCCCATTATGGCGGATTTCCCTAAATTTATTTTGGAACCACTGGCTTGGCCTTATTTTTAAAATGTTGTATTATGTTCGCTATGTCGTTTGTGTGTGTTATGAGGAAAGTGGTGTCGTCTGCGTATGCTTGTATTTTGATGGTGGTTTGGTCGCCCGGGACTGCTAGGCCGTTTATTGTTGTGTCCTCCCTAATCTTTTGTAGGAGAGGTTCTATACATAATGTGTATAGTGTGGGGGAGAGGGGGCAGGCCTGTCTAACTGATCGCTCCACAGGGAATGGGTTAGACAAGGTGTGGTTCACTAGTAAGCTGCTCTGTGGGTCAGCGTACATTAGCTTAACCCACTTTATTATTTTGTTTCCTGTGTTGTTTGTTTTCAAGAATTTTGAATAGGAAGTTGTCTACTCATTCGAATGCCTTCTCCTGATCGATGGTCAGACTACTAGTTGTGTGTTATTTATGTCTGCGTATGTTCTGATGTCGCGTATGCGGTGGATCATTGTATCTATGTTTCTTCCTGATGTGCTGCAGTGTCGGTTTGGGTGTAGTTTGTTCGCTAGTGTTTTGGCTAGGATTTTGTAGTCTGTGTGAGAAGGGAGATGGGTCTGTAGGTGTTTATTAATTTTGGGTTGTTTTTGTCTTTCTCTAGCACAGTGATGTAAGCCTCACTGAAGAGATGCGGAAGTTTGCCATTTTCTTGTGCATTATTAAAAATTGTTAAAATGATAGGGCCTATAAGGGGCAGAAAGGCTTTGTAGAATTCCGCTGTTAGGCCGTCTGGTCCGGATGTTTTATCGTTTTGAAGGCTTTTGACTGCTAAAATCTCTATGTCACGGAGTGTGAGTAGTGTGTCTATTGCGGTTTTGTCTTCTTTTAGTTGTTTGCAAAATTTTAGTGTTTCATTTTGTGCCTCTGCGTCTGTTTTTTAGCGGCCCCCGAAAGGGGAAAAGACGCTATTCGTTTTGTGCGAAATGTCTGTCCGCCTGTCCGTCTGACCGTCCGTCCCGTTTAGATCTCGTAAACTAGAAAAGATATTGAAAATCCGACATCACAATATTTTAGACCATTCAAAGTTATGATGCAACGGCTACTTTTTTTTTCTGAAAGCGAAAAATCTAATTTTTAAAATCAGTTATGCAAGCAGTTTTTTTTAAAGAGAAAAGGCTAATTAGTATGCATTATAAGTTAGACCTAATTTAAAATGAATAGTAATCTTATAAACTCCATTTGTATGAACATTTTTTTTATTGCGGAAATTATTTTTTTTTGAGGATTCGAATAAGAGATTGAGCCTTTTCAAAACAATTGGATCGATTATAAGACATCAGTTAGGCCAAGGGAGACGCGGTGGCTGAGCGGTAAAGCGCTTGGCTTCCGAACTGGGGGTCCGGGTTCAAATCCTGGTGAAGACTGGGATTATCAGCTTTGGAATCTTTGGGCGCCTCTGAGTCCACTCAGCTCTAATGGGTACCTGACATTAGTTGGGGAAAAGTATATGCGGTTGGTCGTTGTGCTGGCTACATGACACCCTCGTTAATCGTAGGCCACAAAAACAGATGAACTTTACATCATCTGTCCTATAGACCACAAGGTCTAAAAAGGGAACTAGTTAGGCCAGGTTCACATCTAACTTAACATTCACTTTCAACTATCCTTTGATCTCCGGGACCGTTGGGGCACTACACAAGATCTGTTAACCTTCTTTCTCTATTCTTATCTCTCATTTGTCTTTGATATAATTTCATTTGCATGTTCTTTCTGAAAATATTGAAGCCTGCCTGGATGGACCTTTTCGGGGGCCGATTTTGAGTTTGTGTTTCCACACAAACTGTCTTTGTAACCTTGTTCTTTCGTGTAAATGCTTTGGAAGTGTTGTTTGAATGCCTCAGCTATATTTTTATTGTCTTCTTGTGTGTTGCCTAGTGTGTCTGTTATTTTATCTATGTTGCGTTTTCTTTGTATATTCTGTTCTATGGTTAGGAAGGCTTTGGTTGGCCCTTCTGTTATGGTTCTTTGTCTGCATCTTTTTTGTGCCCCTGTGTATGTATAGTCTAATAGTGTTTGTAGTTCTTATGTTGTCTCGATGTCGATTGAGTCTTCTTGTAGTGTTTGGAGTTTTTCTTTTCAGATGTTTTTCTTGTGTGCGCTGCTTGTTGTTTTGAGTGGCTATTATTACTGTTTGTTGTTTTATGCTTCGTTTAAGTAGTGCCCAAATGTCTTCTGTGTTAGTGTTTGGGTCTGTTGTGTCGAAAGTGTTTTGTATTAAAGTTGTTATGTTTTTAAAGTAATTTGTGTCTGTTAAAAGTGAGTTGTTGAATTTCCAGTGTGGTGATTGTTTCTGACTTCGCCTCGTACTGGTCACATTGCGAGGTAACGTGACTCTAACACACTCGCACTTATATAGGGTCCATAGGCCTTCTAGAATTGGATGGAACGTCGCTTGACCCCTGGTTGATCACAATCGCCGTGACTTGTGTGCGTAATATTTACAACACGGGTCTTTGCCGAACTGGCGTGTACTGTTTTTCTTCACGGTTGACTGCTCGTCTAGCGCTGGCCTGGGGCGATTTGCGTAGTCCAAAACACACACAGCACTACCCCCATCTGTCTCACCACCAGGTTTATAACAATAGTTATACAATGAAAATGACATGTGATTAATGATAATAATAAATGAATATATATATATATATATATATATATATATATATATATATATATATATATATATATATATATATATATATATATATATATATATATATATATATAGATATAGTTCAAATTAAATCTGTGGCATTTTACGTCTCGAGAGACGATCTTTTCCCTTTTCAACTTCTTGTGTGACTAAAGAGGCCAATCCTTGATACACAGCTGCAATCGCAGGTTGGGCATATGTGATCACCAGGCGCCGTTGCGTTATCACCCTTCTTTCTGCTTCTGTAGTGTATGGCATCTGCAATCCGAGACCCTTCCTTTATGCTCTCTCTCCATGTAGATCTATCCATTGCTACTTTTTCCCAGCTGCTAGTGTCGATTTTTAAGAGCTTCATGTCGCGTTTGCATAGTTCAATTTAAATACTTAAATAGTATTATATAGAAATAGTATTGACCTCATCAATATTCCATTTCAAGACAAAGATTCTGTAAACTGTTCAAGGTAACAATAGTATCTTCTAGCCAGGTCGAATGTTCACCGACGATGAAGAATCAAGTTTCAGAGTAATAGCAAAACTCCCAACGTCACAACGTAAACCTAGAATTAGCGCGGGTCCTATGAAATTGCGGGGCGCCCTGCTGTCGCAAAAGTGCGGAGCCCACTGCGGTCACCTAAAGCCGACCCTGCAAAATAGCGGCGTATACTACACCGCCGGTCGAGTAGTGAAGCAACAAAAAAATGTTTACTATCACAACTTTTTACGCAGAATTTAAATATGTCAATAGCCCGAATTTGAAAAACCATCGTAATTTTTCTTTAAATAATCAGCCACATCGCCCCAATATCAATATATCTAATTTGAAATCTACTTAGTATCTAAAAATAATTTTGATTTAAGTCTTATTTTGGAGGCGTGGTGGCTGAGTGGTAAAGCGCTTGGCTTCCGAACCGGATCCGGGGTTCGAATCCTGGTGAGTCCACCCAGCTCACATCAATTTTCTTAAGCAAGGTCTGAAATAGGAATTTTTTTTAAAAGTCTTATTAAAAAAAAAAAATAAAACCCTCTATGCTAATTATGAGAAGAAATTTTCAGGGATCAATCTTATAAACGATAATAAATGTAAAGCGTGCTACGAAACATCACAATTATATGCCCATGACGGTTTGTAGTTCGACTGCACACTAGGCAGACCATATGGGAGCAACACTAACTCATTTTGTGTCAACCTGGTTTAAAAAGTGTATGTTCTTTCAAAGAGCTTTGATCTATATATATTAATAGTGTAAAAAAGCAGCACTCCTATTGGTTCGACGCGTTCGTTTTCTGTGGCATGCTCGCCCGATTTCCACGCAAGGGACCTCTTCGTCCGTCACTCTCAATTTTGTCACGCACAGATTGAAAACTAGGTCACTTAAAGTATCGTCAAGTGGAGCCAAGAATTAAAGTCGGCAAGGTTAGAGTTTTACGCACCGGTGGTAAAAGAAAAGGAAAGCTTATGAAAGCTATAGCATCTACATTTCCAAAGTTTGGAAACAAGAGCACTGTGACACTAGGTATCTCCTCAAAAGCCATATCTCTATCATGAACCCAATGAACTCTTTGGGCGCACCACCACTGAAGCTAACAGTTTAGCTCACTACAACAAACACATCACCACCACTGAAGCTAACAGTTGAGCTCACTACAACAAACACATCACCACCACTGAAGCTAACAGTTGAGCTCACTACAACAAAGACATCACCACCACTGAAGCTAACAGTTGAGCTCACTACAACAAACACATCACCACCACTGAAGCTAACAGTTTAGCTCACTACAACAAACACATCACCACCACTGAAGCTAACAGTTTAGCTCACTACAACAAACACATCACCACCACTGAAGCTAACAGTTGAGCTCACTACAACAAACACATCACCACCACTGAAGCTAACAGTTGAGCTCACTACAACAAACACATCACCACCACTGAAGCTAACAGTTTAGCTCACTACAACAAACACATCACCACCACTGAAGCTAACAGTTTAGCTCACTACAACAAACACATCACCACCACTGAAGCTAACAGTTGAGCTCACTACAACAAACACATCACCACCACTGAAGCTAACAGTTGAGCTCACTACAACAAACACATCACCACCACTGAAGCTAACAGTTGAGCTCACTACAACAAACACATCACCACCACTGAAGCTAACAGTTTAGCTCACTACAACAAACACATCACCACCACTGAAGCTAACAGTTTAGCTCACTACAACAAACACATCACCACCACTGAAGCTAACAGTTGAGCTCACTACAACAAACACATCACCACCACTGAAGCTAACAGTTGAGCTCACTACAACAAACGCATCACCATCACTTCTCTGAGATTCAGACTGCCGCCCGTCTCCTTCTTCCTGGTGAGTTGGCCGAGCACGCTGTCAGTGAGGGTACCAAGACCATCACCAAGTGCACCAAATGTTGATAAAAAAATGTATAGCCACTTCGATGTCTTTGTTAAAAGATGGGAGGTCAACTATTTTTTTTAAAGCTTATATCAACTCACTCTGTCTGCCTGGTAAAATGTTTTGTACACTTTTTTTCTCACATATGTTTCCAATCGCACACAATTATTATTATCTTCTTATCTTATATAATACAGACGTTACTTCAAAAAAGAAGATGATTACGTCCTACGCGTCATGCATTTAGTCATGCATGACTTAAATTCTGCCAAGTCACTGTTTTTCCTATTAATATTAAGTCTAGAAAAATCTAGATCTATTACAAGTTGGATTACATAACTAATACAAAACAATTGATACAATTATTCTAAATATAAGCTTTATTTTTTTAAGTGATATTTTTTTTCTTTTTCTTGATATGTGATACTTTCCCACTCCAACATAAATTAGGTCAATGTCATCATCTTCCTTATTTCCCTCGTTTAGCACAGGTTAAATCACGTGACAATAACACATGTCTAGTCTACAGGGTATTAAGGTCAACGTCTTCTCACTTTTTTTAGCGGCCCCAGAAAAGGGAAACGACTCTATTAGTTTTATGTGGTTTGTCTGTCCGTCCACGTTCACATTTAGCTTCACCTTTACTTTCACCTATTCCTTGGTCTGCTGGACCGTTGGGGCACCACACAGGATCTGTCAACTTTCTTTTTCCAATCTTCTCTGTCATTAGCTTTTGATAGAATTTTATTCTGATATTCTTTCTGAAAATATTGAAATCTGCCTTTTTACCTGCCTGGGTAGACCACTTCGGGTGCTGATTTTGAGTTTGTGTTTCCATACCAACTGTCTTTGTAACCTTGTTTAAAATAACTTTGTAATTGTTACACTTTTTGAAATGGTCATACACATTCCTCAATGTTTCATCTAGACTCGGGCAGCTAATTGTCTCCTCTAACACAGTTTTTCCAAAGTGTGGATGCAGAAAGAGTTTGAACGGAATGCGCGTTGCATTGCATTATTTATGATGTTTTAAAATACTTATTTATTTCGTTCCTTTAATACATTAAAAGTCAATAACGTTTCAATCACATTTTATTTGATGTATTACAACTAAAACACCGAATATAGAAAGAAGAATGTGAAGATGAGAATGTAGAGATGAAAATGTAGAGATAAGAATGTTAATATGAGAATGTGAATATAATAATGTGGAGATGAAAGTGTGAAGAGAAGAAAGTTAATGTGGGAATGCGAAGAAATTTGGAGATAAGATTGTGGAGAAAAATGACAGCTGCACCTGCACAAAATTGAAACAACTTGAAAAGACAAAGGCATAGCCCTCGACACTAAATTCAGACCCTGGTCACTGCCACATTCTTATGTGTGTGAATCATGGACACTGACTGTGGAACTAGAGAGGAAGATCCTAGCAATGAAATTTACATGATATATATTTAATATATGAGGATCCTAGACATCCCATACAAAGTCAGCATCACAAAGGAACAGATAAGAATTAAGATCACAACGGAGATTGGACCCCAAGACGACCTGCTAACAACTGTCAAAAAACTCAAACTAAAACTTTATGGCCCAATCACAAGGCCTCATTTCTTGCAAAGATCTTCCTTCATTAAACAGCACCAGAATAAAGAAGAAGAGGCAGACGGAGAAAGCGATGGGACTCTGGGAGGACAACGTAAATGAATGGACGGGCCTGTAATTGGAAGAGATTCTATCCAAGGCAAAAGATAGAGAGGAATGGAGAAAGATGGTCGACAGATCATGTGTGGTATCCCAGCGGTTTAACAGTCTAGGGGCACGTGTACTGCTTGGTCTCTTCAATTATTAATTTCTGTACTGCTTCTCTTATTTCATCACAAAACCAAAACATAAATATGTTCATGTGTTCGTATCGGTGTGTGTGTGTGTGTGTGTGTATTTGTGTTTATGCGCATGTGAATGATGATCCTATACGATCAAATGTTTCAATTCAAGTCGCTATGTTGACATGTGTATTTTGGGTCGTGTTTTTTTTTTATCTTGTGCTATAGCTTAAGATTTTAGTATATATGCCTATGAGTTTCACTTGCGTGGCTAGTATTTAGAAACTAGCTGTGTTGTTTTTCATTAAACTCTAAAAAAGGTGACTAGTCACGCTCTATTAGTTCACATAGCACTTAACTCAATGTTTCTTATACTGTATCCGGGGACGTCAAGAATCGGCATGACGAAAGGATTTCCACACAACATGAAAACTGTATACAATTTAAAATGAATTCTTTTCTAGAAGCCAGTTTATCCAATATGATAATTTCAGCAACTATCGACATGCCCCTCACTACTTGATATATATCTATATATAAATATTTAAAAATGCTCCGCGACAGAGATGTCTTACTTAGCACGAAGATGATCTTTAAAAACATCACGCCCATTATCCGTGTGCTATATATACCTACTTTTTACCTAGAATGTTCCTCGAATAATACTATTAACCATGGCTGCCTCTTTATTACTAGATTATTTTGTTTTATTGAGATGAATAGTGCGTTGTAAAAGAAAACTCATTAATATTGACCTTTTTTTATATTCTTTCTTCTTATTACGAAAAAAAAAGTGTAAAAACAAGGAGAAAGAATTTCTGAAGCTGTTAACACCACAATACGCTGAGCGCCGGGACCCGGCCTCGAAATCAGACCGCTTGCCGGCTTGAGCAGAAACCCGCCGAGTGTTCAATTCTATCTCCAGTAAGAACTTTATACAACGCTTAAAATTATGTAGCCAACACTATTAAAAAAAAACACCAAAGACAACGAACTCGTTTTAGTAAAATTTCATTAGGCCCGATGTAATCTTGGATTCTAAACATAGCGTTAAATTAGTAAAAATGAAAAGTGAAACTTATTTGCGTTTTACTTATGACCAACTTTTTTCTCACGGACCTACTGCGGGAGCCTACATCACTCCTCTAGGTCCCCAGCTTCTAAGAGAGTCTCGAACGTAAATTTTATCATGTACGGGTCGCCACCAGGAAATGCCTTAACCTGTTTTAGGCCTATTTCAAGTCAATGTATAATGAACCACTGCTGACCTTAAAAAGTGGAGGATTATTTATTTTAAGACTAAGACTAAGACTGCTTTATTGATCCTTACGGAAATTTGTTGTGATTACAAGGACTCTTTTCTCATATAAAGACAACACAACAGAAAAATACACATAAATACAACAGACAACATAAAGAGTTCATTCAGCGACTACACACAGGTATCGTGGTGCATTTCATGTTCCCTGATCAATGAGTGGCGGTGATAGAGTCTGACCGAGCGTGACCTCCGTGTCGAAGGCGCCGGACCGAGTGAGGTACGAACGAGTTTTTGTAACGCTCCGTTCTTGTTTTGATTGACAGCAGTCGCCCACTTCGCGACGACCTGACGTAGTTCTGATGGAGCGGGTGGCCGTTGTCTTCCAAGATTTTTCGATTTTTCTTAGGCACTTTTGTTCAAAAAGTTCCTTTAAATGTGGTAATGTTGTGAGTGTAATTTTTGATGCTATTTTAATGATGTTTTCTAGACGTCGCAACAGTTTAGATGAGGCGTTGCCTTGCCAACAAGTTATTCCGTATGTTAGCAGATTTTGTATAGTCGCGCCGTAAAAAGTCTCAAGGATCTTCTTGTTTAGTTTAAAGCTATTGAGTTTGTATAGAAAAAAAAGAGTCGATGGGCTGTTTTCTTTGTCAGTTCCAAGGTGGTCTTCCCATGAAAGCTTGTTGTTGATGATAACGCCTAGATATTTATATGCCTTTACTTGTTCTATAGATGTAGTGTTTATTTGCAGTTCACGTATAGTTCGTTTTTTTCTTTCTAAAATCTATTAGTTCTTTAGTTTTTGTTACATTCAGTTCTAGAAAGTTGTCGGTGCACCAGTTTGTAAACACCAGTTTGTTTCGATACTGAGTTTCGTCTCCTGAAATAAAACTGACTATGGCAGTATCATCAGCGAATTTCATGAGTTTAAGTTGAGTCATAGATGCTTCTTATGTCACTAGTGTAAAGAGTGTATAGTACAGGAGAAAGTACACAACCTTATGGAGCACCCGTACATAGTACTCGAGTTGGTGATTTTGTGTTGTTGACTTTAACATACTGGGCCTGTTGGGTTAAAAAGTTTAGAACCCATGCTTGTAAGTAAGGGCTTACATTTAAGTTACACAGTTTTATATCAATTGAAGAAAAATATTCAAGGCTGAGTTGCTTCATTTTGTCCTAGAGGTGTGTTTCACAAATTTATAGGCACTTCCGAATCCAGCGTATGTTAGATGATTGTGGACAAAATGCACATCTCTCCAAAATCCAATCGTGATAATCATTATCATTAGTTTACGAAAAGTTGAAAACGGCCCACCGTCAAAGGCTTTTGTGTTTCGAGTCACTATATTCTGAAACTATCGGTCCATTTAGGAATAAATAAATAAAAAGACAGTAGAGGTACAAAAGGAGTAAATTGTCATGGGAATATTAATTCTGAAAAGACACGAATATAATGCTCTTTAAAAGAAAACAATATATGCAACGCATTAAAGAATGCATGATTTTGAAAAGCAGCCTAAGCAATCCTTTATAGAATGAATTATTATCAGCAATGTCTCGCTTTGAAAGGATTCACAAATAGGTTCTCTCTCTCACTCACACAAAATGTATTTGTACCAATTCAGAAAGGCAATTTCAAAATTTGAGTGAAATAGAAAATCAAACCCTTGAAATTGTGTGAGAGAGAGAGAAAGAGAGAGAGAGAGCTTAGTCTTGGGCTGTCTTCTCCCACATACTTTGGTCGATTAACACATTAATATATGTAAGACGTGTATATTTTCTCTGTTGAAGATATATCTTTAACTTGGTTTTACGAATTTTTTTTTAGATACACAGAGCAGATATCTCTTGGCAGATCAAAGTGGCAACTTAACAGCCCTGGAAATGGTGGGAGATTCTACCAAAGCGGTTCTTAACCTTTTATGCTCGGCGACCCCTTTTTACAATCCCCCTCTTAGCCGCGACCCCCTCCCCTCCCCCGCACACACACACAGCAATTGAAGAATACCCACAGGTTGTGAACCCCTGTTCTACCACATTGAATCTCAGCTGTAGGGCAGTATATATGCACCAAAGTTACCTGTAGGGACACGATTCTATAGTTTCCAAAATATAATGAGTACTCATTTATAAGTAACATCTTCACTTCTCTCGACTAATTAGTTCCCCTACAAAGTTGACCTTTCGTTCATCTTGCCAGTAAAAACAAATGAATAGATATTCGCACTTGTGAGTGGAGTTAATGTTCTGAAATCCAATATATCAGGTCCAATCGATCAATACAAAAACTAGGCACTATAAATATATTTATTTATGGCTGTGTAACGCCTAACTTTCGTAAAAGGGAAATAACTGCTTTTTTTTTTTACAGCAACTCTTTCCCCCTCCCGCCTTTTCCTCATTTCTTTTTTCCTTCTCTCTAAAATAAAATCTTTGCTTTGCATTTGCTTCCTGCAATAGGACAATTCGATTGAGACCTCTTGTCGCTAGGCGCGACTGTTTCAACTGGTCGTTGTGTAAGTGAAGTTATATGGCAACAATACAAAAACAACCGTAGGCGGTTAAAAAAAAAAGCCGCCGACTACGCTTTGTAGGCGCGGTGGCTGAGTGGTAAAGCCTGTCTTCCGAACCGTGGTCCGGGGGTTCGAATCCAGCTGAAGGCTGGGATTTTAAATATCGGAATTTTCGTGTGCCTCTGAGTCCACCCAGCTCTAATGGGCACCTTACATTAGTTGGGGAAAAGTAAAGGCGGTTGGTTGTTGTGCTGGCCACATGACACCCTAATTAACCGTAGGCCTCAGAAACAGGTGACCTTTACATCATCTGCCCCATAGACTACAGGGTATGAAAGAGGAACTTTACTATGCTTTGTCTCCAAAATAAAGCAGCAATTATACATAAAACACTGAACCATAATCTTCAAATACAAAAACAAATTTAATAAATTACTCAGAATGACACAAAGATAAATGCACATTCCTCGTTCCATATGCTAGGACAAATTTGTATAAATGCTTCTTCTTTCCTAGCGCTATTAGAGCATGGAATGGGTTGCCTAAGCTAGCCAGGATAACCAGTGACTTGGCAGAATGTAAGTCATTGGTTAATATGCATGACGCATAGGACGTGATCATGTTATTTGTTTAAGTAACGTCTGTATTATATAACATAAGTACCCAGGTCATCCTGCCTCTTTTGAGACCAGGTCTCCTGGTCACGTGACAATAAAATAAATAAAACAAAACAACGTGTACACACACTCGTATGTGTGGATGTGTAGCAGAACAACTGGTCAAATACAGTCCTGTCCTGACGTTGGAATGTTGACCCCAACTGACCTCTTATCCTTGGCTTAAAAACAAACAACGATTCTTAGCATACATGTAGGATGGCTGCCTGGTCACGCGCTATGCGCGCTAGACTGTTGTTCGGACTTGTCGATGGTCGCAGGTTCATACACTGCTAGCTCCCATCCCCCATCGTCTTGCGAGAGGTTTGGACTAGGAAGTAAATTAATTTCAATTCTGGAGGAACATCCGAAACATGTACAACATTAATGTCAAACATGGCAGCCCCCCCCCCCCCCTTTAAAAAAAAATAATACAAATAAATTGGGAAAATGAAACGTGCTTAAATATCAATTTTCTTTAATTTTTCAATGAAAACTTCTATCATGGATTTTAAGCAGAGAGTTTTATAAAATTATAAATAATAAACAATTATTTAAAAAAAAGACAAACACGGAAACGAACATAAGACTCGACTTTCAATAAAAGGAAATTTAAAGAAGATATTTGTCATTTGATGGAGGTGAGCTACAGAGAGTCAGAGAGAGAGAGGGGAAACTAGAAAGATTGCAAAATTTGTTTACATCGGGTGGCTATGCTCTTAGCTTCGTACTCTGGTTCATACGTGTTTTTATTATAAACTTATTCATTTATTGAATGAAATAGGGGCATGTCACTCAAGGTCGAGACTCTCACTCTTTCCACGAAACCATTGCGCCCAATAAGTATATATAGGCTTTTATGCAAATACAACGTACGATGTGTTAGTAAATGTGTAGAACATCGCAGAAGATCTTTTCATAGCAATGACAGAGAAAGCACTTATTTATGACTTACAGCAACTCTACACATGTGTCGTTAGGTGAGTTTATAGCTCAAGAAAAAAAAAAGATAGGTGTTTAAGTCGTTGTTGAACCCCAATACAAGAGCTAATTACTACATTGATAGATAGGTACAAAACAAAGAAATGTAAACGATTCTATTTTAAACAACATTAGTTGTTTATGAAATTTTAATAATGCTCATAATTGCCATTGCAATTTTGTTTTACAAATATTTATCGAATGTTTCATTAGAATTAAAAATGTATTACATCCTAGACCCAAATTCTCTCATGGCGGCGGGCGACACGGACCACCTAGGTCACAGTACGAAGTTTACGCGACCAGAAACATGTTTTGCTTATTATTCTTTAAAGAGATGCTTAGGGAAACAGTAGGCCTATTCAGAATACGCTGTCTGATTTATCTGTGGCATTTTACGTCTCGATAGGTAGTGTTCACCCTTTGCCAATCCTTAATACACAGCTGCGGTCACAAGTTCACAAGTTGAGCATCTGTAGTCACCAGACGCTTGAGCACTTTCACCCTTTTTTTCTACCCGGTGTATAAAAACAATCTATTCACCATAGTCTAATACATCTTTTGTTCCCTTGTCTATTAACTAAGGCACCTGGCGTCTGCGCTTTTGATATTTTGTTTCGGCAATGTTTCAGCAAAAATATCATGTTGTTTTGATATGGGGAGAGACCTCTTATAAGCATTTGGATCTAAGGTCTCATCTTTTTCATCGAGATACATGTTGAAGCGCCTCTAGCTTTTGTAAAACAAACAAACTAATTTAAAAAATACTTTTAAAAAATTTACTTAGAGGAAGCACTGCACAATCACTGCTACATCTATCAAAACTGCAAGGCTTGCCTATCCATTTTCAATATAAAACAAAATTTATTACTTACCACTAATTGATAAACTAACTGGTTATTATTTTTTAATTGATTCATGTATTGTCTTCGATCAACATTACTAACAACAATTGTGCAAATGTGCCACTTGATTCGAGAATGGGAAAAGGGAGAAAATCGTAAAATAATTCTTCCAGACAGACAGACGGAGTGAGTTAATATAAATATAAGTTTTGTAAAAAGACGTTTGGCAATAGTCCTGCTGCTTCTTTTTTTCAGTGTCTACCCGTATATTTGAACACAAGGAACTAAGATATAAGTATCTAATAATAATAAGGCTTGTCTTCGAGTCCGAAGATTAGTGAGGTGTGCAGTATTTCAAGTGGCTGCGCAGCCCTAGCTGTGACCTACATATTTTGCCACATCCAAAGCAAGCATAACCATTGTCCGCAGGTGGTCGATTTAGATTTTCTTATCGTTGTCTGCGTTTTTCCTCGGCAGCGGATTTTCTTTTGGTCTCAAATGTGTATCCCGCGGCCTTCGTGAGTGACCTCCAGCTGTCTCGTTCTGAGGCGCATGCAACCAGGTGCTCTCTTCTATGTCAGCTAAGGAAAGTTGACGCCTAAGCTGGTCTTTGAAGCGTTTCCGTGGGGCGCCTCTGTTACGTAGACCACCTTTTAGCTCACCAAAAAAGACTGCCTTTGGCATACGTTCGTCTCCCATACGGGATACGTGCCCTACCCAGCGTGACTGTCGGACCAAAAGAAGTCTCTCTATACTGTCCATACCGGCGTTCGCAAGGACAGTATCTAAGTATTCTATTTATAATCATCATCATCTGTTCCTTGAATTTAGTCGTAGAGGTGCTGTGACAGCTCGCATAACAAAACCCTCCACTTTTTAAGGTCAGCAGTGGTTCTTAGCAGGATATGAAGGGAGAGGCCTGTCCATTTATTAGTATTAAAAAATATTTGAGATGCCTGTTTTTATACTTCTTTTTATTTATTTATTTTTATTGTCAATAAAATGTGGAGGGAGGTCAAAAGTTGGAACGAGGTAAAAGGCACAAGTATTTCAAGCTCAAATTTCGCAAATAAAAGTATGGCTGATGTTACAAACTGTGTTTGCTTATTGTAATGGTAGGGATAAATGTATAGTTTTACTCTACTATGGCTTGCACGAGATAGTGAGATTGTGATCAACAGATCCACGTGAATGTGTGTAGGGAGAGATGAGATGTAGGAATTTTTAAGTTAGTTGGTGACTGGGCTCCGAGAGAGTGAGAGTACGGATATTGTCAGAGTCGCAGACTAAAGTTAGAGAGAGAGAGTTAGTGGAGAGTTTTGAGAGTAGAAAAGTTTTTTCCTATCGTAGATAGTCCATGTTGGACGATGTATTTTTGTTGAATGGACCTCATTCACCAATCGTAAACAAACAACATTTAGTCATGTGATCTTATTGATAAAACAACGAAAAAAACTGTCACGTGACAACCATCATGAATTAAACATGAGATCGTAAATTATATAGAAGAGACAGAGCACCACGTGGCTAAATGTTGTTTGTTTATGATTGGTGAATGAGCTCCATTGATCTGATGATCCACAAACGTACTAGCAAACAATGTGTATAGTCAATAAAGTGTTTCATTAACTATAAAGTTCTGAGTTGTGTCTCTTTGGAGAGTATGTTAATCCTCCACTATTACATAAGATGTTCCAGTCGTCAAGAGACTGAACTAGGGTTTGGAGTTGCTCGCCAGTGATCCAACCCTCTAAACGACTTTCACATCCAGCAGGGGTAACCTCCCATGTATAGGCGGATTGTGACAGCTGGATAGCTAAGTTGATCGAGCATAGCGCTAATAACAAAAATGTCATGGGTTTGATTACATAATGGCCTTTGTTTCACTTTTTTTGTTTGCACAATGACTAATAGGAATGTTCAGTTCATTCTGTTATTTGAACATTAAGTAGGAATAAATTTTAAAAAAATATTTGTAGCTTTCTTTAGCAAAAGTTAAATTTATTCACTGTGGTGTCAGCACTGACGGATGTCACCTGGTGAGTTACCTCCGCTCCCCCGCCCTAGCTAGGTCACTTGCTATGTAACTATTAATACATAAACCATTCATCTCACCATTGAATCACCCATTCCATCAATTGATAGCGTAACTTCACACCGTAAAACGACACGAGAGCATTTACATAAAGAGGTTTCCAACTTCCCATAAGTCAATAGTTATCCAACCTCAGTGCCGTGTTTAGAATTGAAAAGTCCCTGATCTATTTGAGATATGGGGTCCTTTTACGTGCCGGAGATTCTAGAGGCCTGTAAGCTAGGCATCACTGCCATAATTAGTATCTCCGGAATCCAGATATCCCCCATTCACACCCCCTATGAACTAGTAAAGTTCCCCTTTCAGACCTTGCGATCTATAGGGCAGATCGATGTAATGGTCATCTGTTTCTGTGGCCTACGATTAACGAGGGTGTCATGTGGCCAGCACAACGACCAACCGCCTTTACGTTTCCAAAACTAATGTCAGGTACCCTTCCCGAAATTAAGAAACCCAGTCTTTACCAGGATTTCAACCCGTGACGCCCGGTTCGGAAGCCAAGCGCTATACCACTCAGCAGGCCCCTCCGAATGAGCTCAAAAAGAAATAAACTGTTAATGTAACCGAAGATTCATTCTTCTCATGACAGTGCTGCAATTTTATCTTCTTTCACTTCCCATCATGTAAATCTAATTATGAAGATAACGGAGACATTGTTCCCACTCCAGGCCACGGATTTTTTTCACTGTCTTCTGCTTGACTGATGCATAGATATAGGGTCACATGTCACGCTCTTCAGGATAAGAAATCATAAGAAATCTATCTTCTGCGTTTATCAAAGTATTTTAGTAGGCCTTAAAAAGGGAGAGGGGGGCGAAATTCTTGATTTTACGTCTAAACGTTACAAAAGCGTTTGTTTCCCTCTCTTTTTATTATTCATCCTGTTTGGTTAAAACAAATGTTCGAAGGTCATGGCCGCTTTAGTTTTTGGAATGTTCCAGTTTCAACTGAACATTTCAAACATTGTAAATTTTGGTGTTTTATTTGTAAGTCACCTGCTGCCAGGTGCTCTCTTGTATGTCATTTAAAGCAAGCTGACCTTTAAAGCGTTTCGGGGAAAAAAAAGGGGGAGGGGGGTTATTTCGACCACCTTTCAGCTCACTAAAAAAATATTGCCTTTGGCATATGGTAGTTGTCACAGCTTTCCTATTATATAACTCTATCTACTTATTACTCGATAGAATCTACCATAGGTCTCGCTACGTTTCTATGTGTCCCTGGTTCAGATGTAGTTAACGAAATAAAACAATTAAATCACTAGATCAAATGCATAAACTTTAATGATCTTTACGGCATATCACACAAGCTGGGCTATGTCTAATCACCCTTTGAGAACAAACACACTTCCGGTCAATCGCGCAGAGTGTAAAAATAGATTAGAATTACATACATACACACATTCAGCCGTGACATCTCGCCCCTCCTAAAATTATAATCGATTTTTACAAAGATTACTAAATAAAACGATTATAAAACAAATAGTAAACATTACACCACAATACAACAAAAATGTTCGTTCGATAGTCCACAAAGGCTCTGAATATGCCACACAGGCGATTATGTAGTCATTCAGACTAAAACATAGTCACAAAGATTTCAATGTAGTCACACAGACTTCAATGTAATAGGCACACAGTCTATATTTAAGACACACAGTCTTAGTATAAGAACCACAGTCTTAGAAGATAAAGACACACAGTCTTAGAAGATAAAGACACAGTCTTAGAAGATGAAGACACACAGTCTTAGTTGAAGACACACAGTCTTAGTTGATGACACACAGTCTTTGATCAGGCAACACATGCTTGTAAGAAGCCACGTAGGCTTATATTCATGATAAGCGTGACAGAATGTCCGCTACCCGTTTCCTTTACCTGGAATATGCTGCACTTCGAACTGAAAGTCCTGAAGCATCAGGGCCCAGCGAGTTACCCTGGAATTCACCGACTTACTTGTGTTTAAAAAACGTAAGGGTGCGTGATCTGTGCGGAGTACGAATGTTCTGCCTAACAGGTACCTGGCCAACTTGGTTACTGCCCAAACAACTGCCAAGCACTCTCTTTCTACGGTGCTGTATCGTTGTTCTGCTGAAGACAACTTTCTACTGACGTACATAACGGGATGTAGAATGCCCTGTGATTCCTGTGCAAGGCATCCCCCGATAGCAACAGCAGATGCATCAGTAGCTAGTATGAATTCCTTCTGACATTCAGGTAGACGCAGGATCGGTTCCTCAGCAAACGCCTTCTTTATCTTCTGCAGCGATATTTCACAGTCATGTGACCATCTGATCACATTGGGTGTTCCCTTTCTGGTCAGGTTTGTGAGTGGCTGTCATCTCCGCAAAATCTGCTATAAATCTTCGATAGAAGTTGCAGAGTCCTAATAAACTACGGACCTGTCTCTTGGTTGTTGGCTGACGAAGATTCATAATCCGTTGTCGTAGTTCAGGTTGCGGTTTCAGTGAGTGTCCTCCAATTACATATCCTAGAAAGGAAATGTTCTTGCAACCAATCTCCACTTTAGATAGTCTCACGGTTAAACCATTTCTCCTCAATGTATCTAGAACCATTTCTAGATGTTGTAGGTGATCTGACCAAGTAATGTCATGAATGCAGATGTCGTCTAGGTAGCACAGTACATGGGGTAGATTATTGCAATACCTTTCTCATCATTCTGCTGAACATTGCTGGTGCGTTGACTCTTCTTCCACTTCCTTCATATACCCTAAAGGTACTGGATACGGTTTCTGTTTCACCGGTTCAGAGTCTTTGAGAATGATGTCGTGTTTAATTGCTGCAGTTCTCCCTGGTACATCCGTCAATATATCCTCATATCTAGAAAGTACTTCCTTCACTTGCTTATTCCTCTAAATCTTTCTTAGAAAAGTTGATACAAGCTTGCAGTGCCTTTCCCTGTAACAATGTGTATAGATGACTTCCCCGCTGAGTTTTAGGTCTTTCTGTAGCTTGAGCATGTACTTCAAATCTCGCCAAATATGCATCCATTTGATCCACATTCTCATTAAAAGGTGGCAACTTTGGTTTCCATACAGGTTTTATATGCTCTTTAAGTTCTCCTTTCGTCTCCCTAAGCTCCAACTCTCTTACTCTCAATTTGTGTATTTCTACATCAGCTTCTTTCTCTTTAGCTCTCACTTTCCTCTCTTTAGCTCTTTCATCTCGATCTTTGTCTTCTCTTTTTTTTTTAACCCACTCTTGTAAAGCGGTTCCAGTCAGTCCCATCTCTTTTCCAGCGGCTATTATCTGTGATAATTTGTCTGCCATTCTTGTTTATGTGTGTAGCATCAAATATAAACAAAACAAATTATTTTATCACTGTGTCTGACCTAGTTTCGTCTCGGCTGATTGACTTAGTTTTTTTCTCCCGCCGTTGCACGTGAGCGCACACACTTCACGGCCTTCTTGGTCCTTGACCTTTTCACAATGGCAAACCGCAGTTCTGCCTGTCTTCCAAGACTAAGTCGAGTAACTAGATAAACGAGCCTCCAAAATATGTCACAGCTTCCCTATTATATAACTATCTACTTATAACTCGATAGAATCTACCTTAGGTCTCGATACGTCTCTATGTGTCCCTGGTTCAGCTGTAGTTAACGAAATAAAACAATTAAATCACTAGATCAAATACATAAACTTTAATGATCTTTACGGCATATCACACAAGCTGGGCTATGTCTAATCACGATCTGAGAACAAACACACTTCCGGTCAATCTATATTTAATCATGTTTATTTAGGCAACCGTTTACCGGGTAGCCAACTAAAGACACTTCATTTTAGGGGTGTGGCTGGGTGATAGTGTAAAACAGTGATGCCCAAAATACGGCCCTCTGGCCAGATCCGGCTCGCGACGTCGTTCCATCCGGCCCGCCGAAACGTCAGCATAGAGCTTAGAAAATCTTCCCCCTTCCGAAAATAAAAGATGAAAATGTATTTTTCCCTATGTTAGGACAGTCACGCTTTCATAGATAGATTGGTACCATGACCTTTTAAACTTCAATTTGAAATCTTCCTGGAAAAGTGAACGACCTTTACTTTTTTTTTCAGGAACATGATAGTGAGTCAACATATTTGTTTGATAAGATACTGTGGATGTTTTAAGAGAAACAGGCATATCTGGTACCGCTTAACTCTTGGTATTTACGGTATAAGCAGCAATATTGCAATAATAGAGGAGTTAATAGCTATAAGGAGGATGCATGGGACCATCACGCAAAGACCTGTTCAAAAAGGTTTCAACCATCATAAAGGATATTTTTCTTGGGAGAAAGTTATCAGAGTGACTTCTGATGGCGCCAGAAGTATCTTATCTTATATAATACAGACGTTACTTCAAAAAAGAAGATGATTACGTCCTACGCGTCATGCATTTAGTCATGCATATTAACCAATGACTTAAATTAAAAGTATGGTTGGATTCCACTGTGGACTGGAAGCAAGAGTTATTAGAAAGGTTGTCTAGTCAAATGGAACCAAGTGTCTGCAGCTTCATTGCTTTATTCACCAACTAAACCTCTGTGACAAGGGTTTAAACCTGGAGCATATGATAAGGTACTAAAACGTTTTTTTTTTTAATAAATATTTGAGACAGAGCATTCAAAGCAAGTATCTCAACTGAACTACCACACAAAGTTGTGGGATTTGGCTATTTGATGAGACATTACATCACATCGGAATGAACTCAATATCAAACTAAAATTTGATTTCTCTTAGCATGTCTTATGCTGACATAAGCGCTTTCGAACAACATTGCAGCTCTTCATTCAGCATGGGAAGGGGTGCATCTTTTCAAGTTCTAGCCTGTACCGCTCTACAAAAATACAAGCAGCTTAATATGTCTATCCCAAAAAGATCAAAAAACGATCTAATTTCTGAGGCCAATGAAGGATTATTCACTGAAAGATTTATCGATTTTCACATTTTTAAAGAATGAAATAAGTCTTTTCGAAAATCCATTAGCGGCTGATGTGTCAAGAGCCCTGTCATCCCTGTAACTGGAACTGATTGACTTGCAAAGCCAGACATCACTTCTTGATACATTTCTAACCATGCAGACAATTGATTTCTACTCCGTGGTGCCTGCAGAAACTTGTCTAAGTCCCCCGAAACAAGAGTTAAGGATGGTCACCTTGTTTACAAGCACAAACTTTTTCAGTGATGAAACAGGCGAAACCAATATTAAATCCTCGTATCACGGACGAGAGTCTGGATTCAGTGCTCTGACTTAGTGTCTCATCTATGCAGCCAGATAGTCAGAAGTATGTTTTCGAATAAATTTCTAACAAGCAATTAATGTGTGAATAATTACATAAAAATGATTTCAAGTCAATTTTCTTTCTTTCTTTTTTATTTGATCATTTCGGTGGTGTGGCCCGCGACACGAGTGTTAAAAATTAAAATGGCCCACGGACCGAATTAGGTTGGGCACCACTGGTCTAAAATGTGAAAATGTCCGGCTTTCAATTGCTGTATACTACAAAGCCAAATTATAACGCCATCTAAATCAATCCTTTACATCTTCTTCTTTAATCACTTAAACTCACTCACTAATGATGAATTGAATGGGAGATGGGTTTTGAATTATAATCATTTGTGTGACCAGAAATACACAAATCATTTGGAGAACAGAAATAGTGCATTCTACGTGGATTCTTAGAACGCTCATACGTCCACCTAATCTAATCCTAATTCCAACTCTAATTTAGCCGGACATCTTTTTAAAAAATATCCATATAATAAAGTACCAAAATCAGTCTCAAGTCTTACGTAACAATCTCTTGTTTACTTCTACTCTAATGAACTGGGTTGCTATAAGAATACTTCTTATCTGATGTTATAAATTACATACGTTTCTCAAAAAGATAATTACGTCCTAATCGAATACATTTGTTAATCTAGTCACGCGTGTTAATTAGGAACTTAAACTCTCAGGTTTTTGGTTTTCCTGGCTGATTCAGGCAATCTATTTTATGCTCTAATGGCACTATGGAGAAGAAGTACTTGCAAAAATGTGTTCTAGTATATAGGATAAGAAATGTACCTTTATCGTTGTGTCTGAGTTTCTTTTTTATTGAGTTGTATTTTTGCATTTGTAAGTTATGGTTCAATGTATTATTGCTACTTTATTGTCATTCTTCTGTGCTAAAGTGTCTATAAATTGCGTGATTTGACTATTGGCGTTACTCTATTGGCCGCGTCTGTTCGAATGTCTTCATGTTTTCTTCAGTTGAAGGTTTGCAAAATGTTTTACGTTCGTATGTTCTTTCAGATTTGAAGATAATTTTATCCGAGGTCAAACATCGAGCAGGTAAACGCAGGATGGCAGTGGGCAGGGTATAAACCAAGGACCAATGGGACCTTTCGAATGACAGTCGAGTGTGCATACCACACGCCCAGGCAGCCAACCCAAACAAAGGACGCAATAAGAAAAAGGGAAAACATAACATAATCTGAATATTCTGAATGAACTTGTTTGACATCTTGATTAAGTTGGCAGCTTTGAAGGACGTGGTCAGCATTCTCTAGATTAGTGTTTCCGAAACTGTGTTCCGCAGAACTGTAGGGTTCCGCTAGGCCTGAATAGGTGTTCCGCGGACTACTAGAATAATTAACTAGTAGGCCTGTTGTTACGGCGCCTTCGATATATCACGAAAGTCACGGTTGTTACCGGTCGTTGACTTGTAGCACCAGATTGCTGGAAGACAACTAAACCGTTGTTAGGCGTAATGCATCTTAACTTAAAAACTTCAAATAACTTAAATAACTTCATTTTCTGAACAAACAAAATAACATTTTAATTATAATATAAACAAAATCAACTTGTGATTAATGAAATAGATGTAGTAGCCTTAAGTAATAATTCATATTTCTTAACAAAATCTAACTCACTACAATAAATCAACCGTTCAGTCTTCCGTTCTGGAGTCGTCTGTCCTAAGACCAAGTGACGTCAATGCCACCTATATTGCATCATTCACAACCGCTAACCTCTCCCCACCATCACCATATAAATACACACACACACACACACAAACACACCATAACAAGGCCACCACGTGAATAGAAAAAATAAGCGAAGTGCTCAGCTAAATACTCAGAACGTGCGAAGTGTTCCTTTAAGGCAGGGGTCTCAAACTCATATCAGCATGTGGGCCGCAGTGGGAAGTAACAACCAGTCAGCGGGCCGCACCACGAAAAGAGTATGTTTTTCCATTAAATTTTACGAACACTGCAATTAAATGCTAAAATAAAGTTTTTATAATTATTAATTACATTTAGTGTAGTTTATAACATGCACAGGCAGTTTAGATTACTAAAATAAGTTGACGTTGAGTCTGTCACTAATAAAAAAGCAGAAACTGTATTTCCCCCCCCCCCCCCAAAAAAAAAAAAAAAGAAATAAAAAAATTATAATTACTAGGCCAACTGCAGTTAGCTCGTCACTCATGTTTCTGTCCATTCATCTGAGAGCATTTGGCAGAGACCAGACCATCGACGTTAGGCATGCAGTCGCGTGTAGTGGCAAGCCGCAAGGTTGCTCTCAGATGCTCATCAGTCAGTCTTGATCGTAATGCTGTTTTGTTGATCTTCATTCTGGATAAAAACTGTTCGCAAACGTACATACTCCCAAACATCGCTAGAATTCTAGCAGCTGCGCAGAATACGTTTGGAAGCTTCACTCTGGGAAGAAACTGGTAGAAAATCTGGAACGCCAACATCAGCGTATTTTTGCTTCAGAACAGTGTCACACTGCAGGTCCAGTAGATCCATCTGGACTTCCTCTGGAACGTTTTTCACGTCAACTGCGATACAGCAACTCTCCGTATTCCGTTTCTAAATCAGCTAGACATGACACAAACTGTCTGTGGTTGAGACCCCGTGCACGTATGAAGTTCACCGTCTTTACGACAACATCCATCACGTTCTTCATTTGTAGACTTTTGCCACAGAGTGCTTCTTGGTGCTGAATGCAATGTATGGCTGCAAAAGGTCCCGCCAAGCTGAGCTGATTCCGTTTCTCTACAATTAATCCAACAACACCAACCTTCTCTGAAAACATTGCTGGTGCACCGTCCGTAGCCACTGAAACAAGTTTTTCTCACGGTAGCCCACAGCTGTCAATACAAGCTTCCAAATCTTGAAACACGTCTCGCCCAGTCGTCTTTCCTTTCATAGGTAGTAAGTCCAATAGCTCTTCAACAATGTTCAAGTTTTCGTCGACCCCACGAATAAATACAGCACAGTATGCGGTGTCTGTTACACCAGTAGACTCGTCCAGTGCAATGGAATATGCTACAAAGTCTTTTGCAGCGGCAATCAGTTGCTGTTGAACATCTGTCGCTGACTCGCTAGCGGCCAGCGGTTAGAATCAGGCCACCGTTCACCCAGTTTCTTCTGAAAGCCTAAGCGGTCGGTGGGCGACAGTGACACCTCATTTACTGATTTGTGGAGTTGTAAATCATTTCACGGCTGATATGTGGTCATTGTAAATTTTATCTATTTTTTTTTAAATTTGCGTAAGTGTCCGCGGGCCACGTGTTTGAGACCCCTGCTTTAAGGAAACAGTTTGTGAAACACTGTTCTAGTGACACACGTTTAGTTGCTCATGCTATAGCGCCGACTTTTATCTAGGTTTGCTCTCAGTGGACAGTGACTTGAAATACCCTCCCGTCTAAAAAATTAGTATATGAAAAAGAAAATATTAAAAAATACTTTTAGAAAAAAACTGTACAAACTTTTTACCAGACAGACAGAGAGAGTTGATATACGCTTAGTAAAAAAAAATGTGTGGCCGCCTGTTCGAGTGATATGCGTTTTAATGCTAGTCGTCAATGACGTCATCCCCTGACGTCACGCATGAGGTTTGGTCTGGAATGAATTATCTTCATTTCAAAATAAGTGTACGAAACTTGAAAAAACAAAACTTTAAATTGGGAGATCACTTACACAATCAACCTGTCTTTACACAGCTTAGATCAACTCACTCTGTCTGGTCTAAAGTTTTAACACGTTATTTCTCCCATACCCATTCTTGGATCCTGCTTAAATTTTGCACAATTATTCCTCGGTGAAGTAAATACATGAATCGATAACAAAAAAAATTAACCAATTAATCAATTTTTAAGTACTGGTAATTAAATATTTTGTTTAATGCCAACAAAGGAAATTAATCATTTAACAGTCACAGATATGCTAAATATGTAATGTAGGGTTTCGTCCCCATAGATAATTGTACACGTTATTTCTCCCACATCTATTTTCGGATCAAGTTGAAACTTTAAACATTAATTTTTTTTGTACCTAAAAAAAACATGAATCAATTAAAAGTTAACCAATTTGCCAATGGACCTCATTCACCAATTGTAAACAAACAACATTTAGTCACGTGATTTTATTGTTAAAACAACGGAAAAAACTGTCACGTGGCAACCAACATGAATTAAACACGAGATCGTTAATTATATAGAAGAGATAGAAAACCACGTGGCTAAATGTTGTTTGTTTACGATTCGTGAATGAGGTCCATTATATATTGGTTATCAATTATTTTGATATGGAAAAATTAAAATAGCTTCTACAATATTGAAATTTATTGTTGCGAAGATGGAGTTCTTCCTCCTATAAAAGTTTTTTTTTTTAAAGTATTTCTATATTTTGCCTTTTTCTTGTTCCTATTCGTGTCCAGATTGTGTATCCAGTACTTCTGAAAGACCTTTTTGTTCCAGGTTATTTGCATTGCTGGATAGGAGTAAGATCATTCAAAAATCTATTCAGAAAAGCAACAAGTACACTACAAACTTAAATTCCTGTTTTTTTTTTTTTTTTTAAATTAGATTTTAGATCTATATCTAGACTTAGCTATCACAATGGCTTGTTCAATTAAATGAATCATCTGAACATGTTAAGAGGTGGGGAAGTTAACAACGTACACACATTCTACATTCGTAAAATGTTTTATATGTTTCGTATGTTCCTTCAGGAGTTGAAGATAATTAATTGCTAGTCCAAACCTCCCGCAGGACGACGGGGGATGGGAGCGGGCAGGGTTTGAATCCGGGACCCTCGATGAATCTGAACGACAGTCCAGCGTGCAAACCGCACGACCAGGCAGCCATCCTCGACCAGGCAGCCATTCAAACAATGAATGACAATTGATCTATATTTGTTTTGATAGTATTCCTTCTTATTTAGATCGATCTAAAATTACTTAATTCGAGATCATCTAAAATTTAGAGCATTTAAAGTTTAAAAAAGAAAAAGCGAAGACCAGAAAGTGAGGACTTAAAATTATAAATGATGGCTCCCCATGTCTTAGAAGACAATGGATGCTCCCATTAGATCTATAAAAAAAGATGACTTCCGCAACACGTTTTTATTATTGACGTCTGAAACTAACATGACTAGCTAGCTCTATTGACTATTAGACTTTAATTTACAGTCTGGTATATAGACGCTAGATATTTCATCACGGTAATCTAGATCTTTATAGTTACTAGATCTAGAATCTACTCTAGTATTTTCTGAATTATTCATAAATTTCATACGATGGCGTCGATGGCGATGAAGACCACAGCCCAGGTACACTCACTCAGCCGCGAGTGGTACAGTGTAAGTCAGTGTAACTGTAATGAGTGTAAGTTCAATATAAGTTCAAAAGTTGTAAGTTACTATAGTAGTTTATGCTATTCGGACACCTATAGGCCCAAATTTGAAAGTTTAACTTTGACAGCGCATTATTTTACAATGATTTGACATAGAAAAGAAAATGACGTATATCAAAATCTTCTTTACTTAAAGACCAACTGAAGAGGTTTTGGGGTCAATCACAGAAACCGTTTTAATACTTGTTTTCTGTAATATAATGCTTTAAAAAACGTGTATGCAAAATATTTTCTATAACTTTTCAGGCGTTAATGAGATATTAGCATTTTAATGTGGGTTTTAGGGACACTAAAAAGTCTTAGTCTCGTAGCCATTCGAGATGTCTTTCTCCCTCACTACACTGGTCCGTGACGTCATAGTTTGGAAACTAGGTCACGCTACTAAATTTAGAGGTAAGCGAATTAATGTTCGCCGGATTAGCCTAGATCCAATCAAGCGTACTAGTATCGAGTTTTAGTCCACCGTACAACGTGGATCAGTCTACTATACCTCTTGTTACAGTCCACGTGTGGTTTTGTATGACTATGAGTGTAAGCTAATCACAATTAGCAAGCCGGTTTAACTTAGATCCATTCATGCGTACCCAGTATTTGACCACAACACAGTGTTTCTGTCCACCATATCGTGCAGTACAGCTGCAATTTTTTTTTTATCACCAATTCTTTCAATTACCGGTATTTTTTGTTCTGATAACGATGATAGTAAAATAGATCTATATGCTAGAAACTATGGTTGCAGAAACAGCTCCTTGACTAATGGAATTCACTTATTCAAATGCCCTTGGAATGATAATGTGTAATTGTGTGTAGAGATGGGGTGGGGAGAAACAAGTCAAAGCTAGATAGTTACTTACACACTAAGTACAAATTCAGCTTCCTTAACTTATATGATCTAAAAATTTATGAGTAATCCCCATATTGGAAGCAGTTAGCTCAATGAAAAGCTGATAGCAATGAAGAGCTCAATTTGTTTTTCCTAATGCTGTTATAAAGCAGAATTGCTAACTAATAGTTCACTTTTACTTTTTCTTATATTAACATATTTTCAAAGTAATAATAATAATAATAATAATAATCTTTATTGTCCAAACAAAAAACATTATAACTATTAGAATATTATCAGAATACTTTAATTTAAATAAGATAATAAGAGCAGAAACAGCTGAGGTAATATATTTGATCAGTTAGGTTCAAGCTATTAAATATTTCAAGTTCTAATATTAAATTATTTATCTGGCTAAATAACTTTTGGGTGCTAAATTTTCTTTAAAATATCTTTGTAAACAGTGTCTTACTGGAAATATTTACATTTCATTAACTAATTTATAAATATAAACAAACTATGCATTCCGCATTTGTAATAATTTAATTTTTTTTCATCGTCTGCGTCTGTCTTTAGCAAGCTCGTCAGAGCTTTTCAGCTGTTTCTTTCAAAGACAATCTGCTTTCCTATATGCCATAGAAACCACTGGTTTGTCTGTATAATGAATTAGATATGACAAAATATACAAGTTGCAATTGGGTTTGTATGATCAAGAGAAATGCTGCATTCATCCTTAATCTTCGGAATCGAAGATAATGCCTTATAACTTTATGCTTGCATTAAATATAAAGGGCATGTCCCACAAAGTTGAAATTTATCCAAAAGAATATTTTTTCACTTTTGAGTATTTATAAAGAAAATGTAACAAATTTGTTAATTCTAAAAATTTAAGACAACGTTAGCTTAAAACAAAACAACTGAAAATATGATAATAATAATAATAATCTTTACTGTCCTTGTATAAGACTTATTTATTAAAGATTATTGTCATAACCATATAAAACTGACAGAATTTCTTCTAAGCCATTGAGTGTCATAGCATCAGCTTTTAGATTTGTAAGTAAAAGATGCTCAACAGTCTTATAAAATAACAGTCCAGCTGGCATAACACACAATCAGGCAGCCATCCACTGTTGGACACATCAGATCATCTTTTAGCCAATGTCAGGTTTCTACAATAAATAAAAAAAAAATATATTTATATATTTATTTAGTAATAGATACACGCATAAATGAAAAATTAAGTAATATTAAATGAATATGAACATTAATATCAGCCTAGAGGAAGTGCTATTTTACTAAAATATAAATAGATTATATACTATAAAGGTCTATAGTAGATCTATCTTAATTCTTATAATTCTTGGAGTCTAATGATGAAAGAGTTTAATAAGTCTAGATTTTATTAATTTATAAATCTAGATCTATACCTTCCTTAAGAATGATATGTAAAAATTATATGCTTTCTAAAAACTATTGTTACTATAGACACTATAGTGACTATAAGTGATAATAGTCTTCTAAATCTTGTAGTAGGCCCTACTACAAAACAAGAATAGACTTATTTTTACAGACCAACTAAAGATTTAGACAGAACCTTCCCCAGGACATAGAATCTATATATTAAAGAACACTAGTGAAGTGACCTAGCCCTATAGCCTAGGCTAGTCACTATATAAGTCATAAGACTATATTTTTATATTCCTATATTATTGTTTTTTTGTATTTATTTTTTATAGTAATTTATTTATACTAAATTAGATCTACGACTAGAATTCCTAGATCTACATCTAAACTAAGACTAGTAAAAAAAAAAAAATAGATCTATGTAGCTAAAAATCTATTATTAGATATCTAAATCCCTATCTAGTTACAATCTAGTAATAAGACCAAATTGTCTACGTTAAGCTGGTCTTAATAACAAAAAAACAAGATCTAGAATCCTCTAGGCGGTCTAGCTAGATCTAGTGTCTTGAGCTCGACATTTTTCCGTGATTTCCATACTATAACGTCACTTCCGCTTTCGGCCATGACAGAGCCATTTCAAATCTCGTTATTTTTTTGACACTTTCAAATGACTTCTTCTAGTATAAATATGTATTTCTTTTAACTCAAATTTTTAGGAACTATATTTGATACCATCTACTATCATAATCAATAGTTATCTCAATTTCGATAAAAACCTCTTCAGTTGGTCTTTAAACTTAAAGGAGAATAAGGATGACTACTTATATTTGTTCCCCTAACCTATATTTGTTATTATATTTAAGGTCAAAGAGGCAGTGTGTTTTCATTTAATTTGGACACATTTGACCCACATTATTTGATTCCGGACACCATAATTTATTTCGGACAGTCTCTATATTTAGGCATCAATAAACTCAGATTTTAATTCTATATTAACATTAACTAAATTTTAAGATCCCCAGGCATAGCCCCTCACATGAAATCATTACGATGTTTTCAAACTATGCATAAATACGAACACAAAAATAAAAATATGAACACACTTATTCTACCAAAATTAGGTCACTGGAATAGTGATTTCTGCACCGACTTCTGGAATTATTTTATGTTTGTTTATTTTATGTGTGTTGAATGTTTGGGGTTTTGCATGATTAGATGTGTGTTGAATGTTTATGTTTTTTTGTTTATTAATTTAATAAATTTCTAATACAGATGATCTTTTGTAGTATAGTAGGCCTAACTGAATCCTCTATATTCTCTCTATATAAATCTAGATCTATCTAGTAGGTCTAGATCAGTTATTCCCAAAGTGGTCTATATAGACCCCCAGGGGTCTATGAAGACTTCCAAGGGGTCTACGAAAGTGAAAAAACAAATTGGGGGTCTATGAGATGTCCACGGGGGTCTACGATAATAGATTTCATTTAAGCACGTTGTGACATTAATATTTACATCCTATTAATTTAATTCTTCACACTAACATATAATGTGTGCATAAGTTAATCCTTCAAATATTTATCCTGCTATTCAAACGAAAAATTGTTGTATTTAATTTCAATAATTATTTAAGTAACTTAATTGTGTCTACATGTAAGTAATGTTTAGCAAAAAGAAATGTAAACTGTATAGCGTTGATTATTTAAAATTGTTCATTCCTTCCTTATCAAACATGCCAATTGCCTTTTTATGGCGATATTAAACTAATTACGCTTGAGAATCAACTGAGACAATGTCACCCTGACAAAAAAAAATTAGAAAAACTTAGACCCACAAAATCTCTTCAACATCATATAGAGAAGATCATGGTTTGTGGGTGTCTTACACTATCTGTTTACTTATAGCAAAATAGGTGCTTGGCTACTGAACCTGGGCTCCTGGATTCGAATCTCTGAATTTTTAATTTCATGATTTTTAAGGCTCCCCTGAGCCCACCCAACTCTAATGGGTACCTGACTTATGTTAGGAAAAGTAAAGGCGGTTGGTCGTTGTGCTGGCCACATGACACCATGCTCGTTAACCGTTGGCCAAAGAAACAGATAATCTTAACACCATCACAAGATCTGAAAGGGAAACTTCACTTTTTTATGACAAAACACGTAAAACATTAAAGGTAAAACATTGATTTTACCAGCCGTTGTAGTTGTAAACACTGTTTCACACAAACCTACACCTGGTATTATTAAAAGAACTGCTTTAAGCAACACTACAGTTCAAGGACACGTCAGTGGCATGAGTTATAAAATTAAAAGCTTATTATTATTTGCAAACGACATATATACAGTTTGGGATCAGCGGTGTCACAGGCTATGACAGGGTGTAGTGATGTGTGTTGCAAACTGCATTAGAGTCGCCGGCTCCTTTCTTTTTTTTACTCAGGATTGACCCACAAAACCTTTCCCATGTTTGAATTTAGTTGCAAGGCAGGAGTGTTTTGAATTCATTACTTCGGCTAGGTGGGTAGCCAGCCAAGGCTAATGAGCCCTTCATGCTTGACGCTTACTGGCTTCGCCCCTTCTCCTGATAGTGATAACATGTTTGCGGACTCAATATATGAGCAACACTTGAAAGATCAAGAAATACGCCAGAAACTGCTCTTTGCGAAAACTTTATTAAATAATTAATATTTAATGTTTGAAGCACTACTTCATTGAACAACAAATTCCTGTTTGAAACACATCTGTAGCAACGGATGATAAACCTGCAAAAAGACATTTCCAGTTTGTTTGGTGATTCCTGCAGTACATATTAATTTTTATTTTAATTTGTTTCAATTTGAATTTTATCAATAAAAAAAAAATTTAGATCTCTATAATTTAATATGTAGCTTTAAATTACTTTTTCACTTTTCAACTCACTACAGATAGAAATTAGTTGTAAAACAATGTTGTTGAATTTGAAAAAATTTGTAAGTTAAACAGGGGGTCTACCGAAAACCAGAAAACAAGGCAAGGGGTCTACGAGAGAAAAAAGTTTGGGAACCACTGGTCTAGATCTAAGCATTTAACTTCATTCAATGTACCAAGCTCACTCCAAACATTT
This sequence comes from Biomphalaria glabrata, assembly GCF_947242115.1. Classification (NCBI taxonomy): domain Eukaryota; kingdom Metazoa; phylum Mollusca; class Gastropoda; family Planorbidae; genus Biomphalaria; species Biomphalaria glabrata. Next base: position 387,670 of record NC_074726.1, on the reverse strand, counting down.
GCCCATTGATTCTCTATTTAAAAAAACAACAACAAATGAACAAATATAATATAAGATCATTTTTATTGATGTCCAAAACTGGCTGTCCAAAATAAATTTTGGTAAGAAAATCGTAATTTAATTCGGACACCATATTAATTTTTTTTTGGTATGGAATTAGAAAACTTGGCTTATGAATCAAATAAATTAGCTCCAAAAACAGAATAAATATTGCCGGGCTCATTAGTATAGACTTAACCAATAAAAAAATATAGTCTTAACTCTAGGAAGAGGTAAAGTCATCCGGGTAACAGGAAAAAACAACAATCTGACTAACTAATTTGAAATTCGTTTTTCTTACATAAAAAGACAGCTAAATGGAAGGAAATTGGAATAGCACATTATACAGCGCGCTAGTTTTATAATACATATTAAAATAATTATTTAATGACCACAAAAAACAGCGAATGTCCGAATTCATGTAATGTCCGAAATAAATAAACTACTATAGTAACTACAGTGACTCACAGTGACAGTCTGAGTTAAGTTAAGAGTCAGAGACAGTCTCTTACTCACACTCATCACTGACGACACTGACATCAGTGAGTAACACTTACAGTACAGTGAGTCACAGTCACAGATTAAGAGTTCAGTCTCACAGTAACTCACACACCCACGCCAACACTAGTCTATGATATAGATCTAGATAGAATCTATAAGTCTATATTCTATATATCTAAACTAAGGTGTGTTTCTCCATACAAGATCCTCTGGAAAACTATTTAATGTATCAAGGCTGTGGGCAAAAACCAAGGTTAGGAAGCTACTCGTCAGGGAACCCCTGTATGCTGATGATGCAGCTATTGTGGCTGATTCTGATATTCAGCTACAGTCCATGGTTGACAAACTATCTGCTGCTTGCCAGAAGTTCGGCTTAAACATCAGTCAAAGCAAGACTAAGATACTTGTCAAAAACACAAACACTGCACCTCAAGTAAGCATTAATGGCCAACCACTAGAAGTTGTTGATAACTTTTGTTACCTTGGCTCCATCATATCCAACAACACTCTACTGGATAAAGACATAAACAACAGGATAGCCAAGGCAATGGCCACCATGTCACGGTTGCAGAAAAGAGTCTGGGACAACATATTGCTGACTAGCAGTACCAAAGCCCTAGTCTACCGGACCTGTGTGTTGAGCACCTTGCTGTACGGAAGTGAAACATAGTCAACCTACTCATGGCAGGAAAAAAAGCTGAATGTCTTCCACCTCCGATGCCTAAGGCGGATCTTTAAAATAAGGTGACAAGATAAGATAACCAATGAGGAGGTGCTACATAGAGCAGGATGCCAGGACATCCGCTGTTATCAGCAGCAGACGCCTTGGCTGGCTTGGCCACGTTCGTAGAATGCCAGTAGGTCGACTTCCACTGGACATCCTGTATGGCGATCTAATAGAAGGCAGGAGAGCCGTTGGTCGCCCACTTTTATGTTATACGGATGTATGCAAACGCGACATGAAGCTCTTCAAAATCGACACTGGCAACTGGGAAGAGGTGGCACTGGACAGATCCACATGGAGAGAGAGCATAAAGGAAGGGTCACAGATTGCAAAATGTCATACACAACAGAAGCAGAAAAAAGGGTGAAAATGCAACGGCGCCTGGTGATTATATATGCCCAACCTGCAATCGCAGCTGTGTATCAAGGATTGGCCTCTTTAGTCACACAAGAAGTTGCAAAGGGAAAAGATCGTCTCTCGAGACGTAAAATGCCACACAGATATTCTATATATATAGAAATCTAGATCAATGTGGTCCCTACTACTTAGTACTAGATCTAGGTATTCTAGTATTACAATAACACTTACTAAGAAAGTGAAAGTGCTGCCTGTAAAGTGTAATGCTGTATTGTTGCATGATGTAGAATCTTAATGCATCTAGAAATTTAGTCTGACCTATGACTAAGTCTGTACGATTTATGACATTATGTATAATCTATATGATGATCACATTATATTATCACATATATGATGTCCTCATAACTAGGTTTATCACTACATCTATATCCTATAGATCTAACAATAAAGATTACTATGATAACTTTGATATGACTTGAATCTATCTAGATCTTTAACTTAAGTAGTCTTATTCTTAGTCTCAGAATCAGAGAATGGCTGTCAACTGTCTTTGTTGTTGTCACCTTCTCCTTTCAGCTTCTTCAGAGAGTAGGCTTTTCAAGAACAAGAATCATGAGTCTATAATATTCTTAAAATATCGTTGCTTTAAATTTAGTATGTAGTTTAGAGTTTAGTAAAATCTTTCCATTCAGATCTCTCTTTAGCTTTTTATCTCTATGCCGAAACTCTAAGTTGTTGTAGATCTGTCGCTATATCTTCAATCCATTTTATTTATGTTCTGCCCTTTGTTTTTTGTTGGTATACTTTTTTTGCTCCTCTGTTCTCTGACATTCTTTTGGGCAAATCTTCCCAATGTAATCTGCTCTTTTTTATACATTTTTCTAAGGATTTGTTATCTCCAAGTATTTAGCAGAGTTTCTGTAGTTTTTGTCAGTGCCCAGGTCTCACTTGCATACATGGCTACTGGTCTTATGATGTTTATATATACTTTTTTTTTCTTTTCATTGATATACACTTTACTTTTGCTTCTAAGTATGTGCTGGGTGCTATAAAATGCTTGTAGCCTGCTGCTAGTCATTCCTTTTATTTCAGCCAATAGGCTATTTTAAGATCTGCTTAGCAAAGGAAGTTTTATTATTATTCTCCTGTGTCTGCAACTCTTAATAATGAACCAATTAGTTCATTTTTTTTAATACATTCTGAGACAATGATCTTTGTCTTAAAAAAAATAAAAGTATCATAAGGTTCCCTTTGATTCTCCAGACCATCACACTAATGAAATAACACAATAATTTTCTGGCATAATGATCTCCACCTAACAAACCAAACTATGTCAGTGACATTACTTTAGCAGATGGTGCTACTGTTTGTCAACATCACTTGTTTTTTTATTTAGCATGTGAGGCTACTGAAAAACAAATCCTCTCTCAATATTTTTTGGAAATAAATTTATTTGTTTGGTTTTATATATTGTAATGATTCTCTCCAACAGGCCTTCTGTAAAACACAGATCAACACAACACATCCAACTCAAGAACTTGACAACAAGAGTTCCAAAATAATGTGGTTCTTAATAACAAACAAATCACATCCAATACTGCACAATTGGCTACAGGATACACTGGCTAAAAATGCTTTACTAAACTCTAAATTGCTGTACTGCCATACTAAACTCTCTATCTATTCTGGACTCATACTGCTTCACTTGAGAATTCACTATCCCCTGTCATCATCTCTTGCAATTCTTAGGAGGTTTGTGTTAGGATGTAATAAATTTTCAAATCTGAAGGAATATCAGAAACATGTAAAAGCAACAAACAGCATGATCAATGACCACATGAACAGCAGGCATTCATCTGCATTACTAGTATCTAATTCAATAGATATATATATATATATTTTTATATATATAGATTTATATACTAATATTTAATTATTGTGCTTTGTAGCCTAGATATAGCCTAGGTATTGTGCTGTATACTGTGAAATATATGTACTGTATAGCCATATAGTGCTACAGAATGTAAAATATAGCCTAGAAATTGCACTATAAATTTAGTTTTTGAGAGTTACATGAGTTTATTTGAATATATGATTAGTTAAAATTAAGTGACCATGTATTCTCTGACCCAGTTTCTAGAGTCAATAGCTTGCCTTATTTTCTGTCAGTAATAAAATAAACATAAATATAAATAAGTTGACACTTGAGTTTTCTCCTTGATTTCCTTCCCTTAAGTATACTGCACTATTCAACACATTCAGAGAGGAAGCAGCAGCACAAACTTCACAATTTTTGAGTCTGTTTTGTTGTTGTCATGTTCTCCACTGTTGGATATGGAGAATTTTCCCCTGACATTTGGCTGGGCCAACTCTTTATGATTCTAACCATTACCCTGGCCTTTGTTTTTATACCTAGCCATGTAATCATACTCAAGTCTCCCAATCTAGCTAAGTAAAGGGATACTTTACTTTACTACAAATATTCCAATGGAACTTAAACATTTTAACTCATTTCTTCTAACTGGTTCATTGTTATAAATCCATTCTAGATTCAAGGAATTTTAGCCACATACATGGAAAGAGTTAACTGTGGTGGAGACTACAGTTTGGGTCTAACTAAGATCAAGAAGCATGTGATTGTCTGTTCTACAACATTATCTCTTGACAGCCTGATAGACTTCCTGAATGAGTTTTATGGTAATCCTAACTTAGAGGTGAGGCCATTGCTTAAATATAGGACCATTAATAGCACTTTAAAAGAGTTGTACTTTAAGCCTCTTATAAAATAACAAAACTACTACAGATTTGATGAGGTAACCTCAGCTTGGGAGTCATTTTACAGAAGATTGAATCATATCAACTTGCAAAGAGATATGTGGCTAAATTTTTTAAAATTGAATAACAAAATAGTTTAATTTTGTCAGCTATTTCGCTTTGATTCTCATGGCATAGAACTTATAACAAAACAAACACAAATGAATAGTTAGACTACCACATGATAAAGAAAGGCTTGAGGTAAGTAATCTTTAATCATGGGTTATGTTGGCAAATGACATGCAGGTTTTTTTTCGTCTTTCTCCCACAAAACTTCAGAGGCCTCATTTTCATTTATGATGCCAAGTCCCAGGGTGCCCATACTTTTCTCTCTCTCTCTGTGTCACTTCCCACTTTGGCATTCGAGTCTCCCATGAAGATCAAAACATTTTGTCAACTATACTTTGCAGTTGGTCATAAAATGTATTTTTGTCGGTATCACTTGCAAGGTTGGTGGGAGCATAGCACATAATGATATGAACATTTTTGAACTTAGACAAAAATTTTGCTCTAATTATTCGTTCTGAAACTGAGACTTTTGAAAGCTTCCTTGTTTAGTAGTAGTGCTACACCATTTTCATGTAAGTCATCTTCTTTTTCCTTTCCAGAGAAGAGAAGGGTTTCTCCTAATTGCAGTTTTGTTTCACCGAATGTGTTCCATCGAACTTCACTCATTCCCAGGATCTGTAGTTTGTAGTTGGCCATTTCCTTTGCAATTTGTGCACATCTACCTGGTTCTAGTAAAGTACGGACATTCCATGTTCCCAAGTTAAATGCTGCCTTCTGAATAAGGAAGTGTTTCTTTTTCATTGGTTTAAGTAGAGTGGTCGGCCTCACAGGATTCGTTCGACTTTCCCTGCATAGCTTCATAAGTCTCCTTTGTGGAGCTCTACTTTCGCCTCTGACAATGTTTAGTGTTTGTGTTTTTGTTCTGGTTTCTATAACACTATTTTTTCAATGGACAGGTTGTTAGCCTATCAAACAATACCTGTGTCCCGGGAAGGGGGATGCACCTTTTGTCTGGCCTCTTTCCTAGCAGACCTGTCTGGCTTGGTAGTACCTGCCAGGAGTGATGAGCTCCCGCCGGTATAGCTCTGAGGGTCATTGAGGCACTCAAGCTGTCACACCACGGCAAGGTATGTGCATCAGGTGTGCATCTAGCGCGTCAGATATTTACACAGTTAAAACCAACCTGGAAATCTCCTCACATCTCAAACAAGACTAAACTAAGAATCTTTAACTCTAATGTCAAGGCTGTCCTACTGTATGGTTCTGAAACATGGAGAACAACTGAAGCCACAACAAAAAAAAAATACAGACCTTCATCAACAGATGCCTGAGAAATATCCTAAAAAATACACTGGTATGACAAATTAGAAAACACCAAACTGTGGGAGATGAGTGGACAGAAAAATATAGAAGTGCCGATCTTAGAGAGGAAGTGGAGATGGATTGGTCACACCCTTAGAAAAGATACCAGCAACAGAGCTAGGCAGGCCTTAGAGTGGAACCCCCAGGGAGCAAGACTCAGAGGATAACCAAAAAGAACATGGCGACGCAGTGTACTTGAAGAAGCAGAGAAGACCGGTAAGAGCTGGGAAACCATTAAAAAACTAGCAAGAGACTGTGGAGAGTGGCATGTTTTTGTCGAGGCCCTATGTTCCATGAGGAACTCAAAGGAGTGATGATGATGATGGAAACTGAGCATCACTAGTCTTTGGCAAACTCACAACAAACATTTTTCAAAGACATGAAACAGCTGGGACTAAGGGTTAGATTATGTCAGGGTAGACAAAATCATAGGCAAATACAATAAGTTCTTAGCAACTTGAAATATGGTGTCTAAATGTAGCCTTCTTTATTTCATTGTTGTAATGACCAAATGATGACAGACAATTAATGCGTGTATATTCCGCATTCCACATTTTTCATTCCAACAAGGACATCTGTACAATAAAGTCTCTATTTTCATATTTATATATATATATTTTTAATATTTTTTTTCAGATTAACAATTGACATCCCCCCCATGACAATGTCATCAGGTTTTGGCAAAACAAACTTTCACATCAGGCTAGAACCAAGATCTTTGTGCTGCTTAGAATGGGGAAATTGGGAAAGGTAAACTTAGATCTTAGTTGTTATTTTGAAAAATTCAATTTTTCTTAGCACTCTCATAATATAACATACCCTTGGTGAAGCAAAATCAAATTTGCTGCCTTGCAGGATGTGGAGGGATCTACAAAGGGTTAGAGCAGCTTACACAAAAATAAAAGGCAGCTATTGATAGAGGCAAAAGGCTCACTCCCCCAGACGGTTGTGCGCAGGGCTAACAACCCTGTCATATAAAATGAATACTCTGACGAAAGCTTCAATTTTTCTAAGCACACTTATAATATAACCTTATGTCTCTCACAACATACTTTATGGCCAAGATAATTAGGATGTATTAGAATGCATACTCCAACATACTCTGTCTAATAAAGATAGAGAAATTCTGGATTTGTAGGGCATAAGATAGTACAGTAAGAATGCAAATATAAATAATATGTCAAATAATAGTAGGTCTAAAAAAATACTGTAAAATAACAAAACATGTTTTTCCTGCTAACAATGTGTCATATACTGGTTCATACAAATAACAAACCCCCAACCTATAAAAGGCACTGACGACATAATAACAGAAAACCTTAAAAAGGCTGAAACCTTCAATAAATATTTTGCCAGCATTAACAAGTCAAAGCCAAGAAAACAACTGGACCAGGCCTTCAGTAATATCTTAAAGAAAGAAGAAAAAGCTCCAACAGTCAACTGTCAGATCTTTGACACTCCCTTCACTCTACATGAGCTCAATACTGCCCTAAAAAGCCTCAAGTCAAGAAAATCCCCTGGACCCGATAAAATAACAAATGAAATGATTCGGGGACTAGGACCACAGGCACAAAACTGTATGCTTAACTTTATCAACCATACATGGAAAACTGGAGACATACCACAGGAATGGAGAACCGCAAACATAATACCCATTTTAAAGAAAAATAAACCACCTGGAGACTCAAAAAGTTATAGACCAATATCTCTAACATCCAACATTGGCAAAATGGCAGAAAAAATTATCAATAACCGACTTTATTGGTGGCTAGAAAGTACTTGCTCACTCCACAATGCACAAGCTGGCTTCAGGAAAGCAAGTAGAACAGAAGACCACCTCTTTCATTTTATCCAGGACACAGTGGAAGGGTTTCATGAAAACAAGCACACTACAGCAGTATTTATAGATTTGCAGCAAGCCTATGATAAAGTGTGGAGAAAAGGTCTATTTTTGAAGATGAAAAAAATGGGCATCCATGGAAAAATGTACAGCTGGATCAGGGCATTCTTAAAAAACAGAACCATTCAAACCCGACTCGAAGGTGCCATCTCTAGTAAAAAAAGTTTGGAAGAAGTACTACCACAAGGTTCAGCCCTTAGCTGCACTCTCTTTCTAATCTTCATGAATGACCTCCCGGACTTCATTTCGGTCAATAAGGCACTTATGCAGATGACCTTTTAATTTGGACTACAGAGAAACATCCAGTGCTGACTAGATCCAAACTATCTCCACATATTCAAAATTATGGAAAATGGAAATACTGAAAAGAAAAGTCAGTTTATTCAATCTTTAGCCACAGCAACAAAACAGCAAAAAGAAACTACATCCTAAAAATAGACTCTCAGCCAATAAATAAAGAAGAAAATCCAACATATCTTGGTGTAAAACTAGACCAAAGACTGTCTCTAAAACACTTTATGGCAGATTTAAAAGAAAAGGCATCACAAAGATTAAACATAATAAAACACCTAGCAGGAATATCCTGGGGAGCTGAAAAGAAAACCTTAAGACAGTTATACACTGGATATGTCAGATCTGTAATGGATAACTGTCTCTCCATACAAGTAGCTGCCAACAAAACCTATCAATCATCATTAGATACAATCCAAAACCAAGCCTTGCGGCTAATTAGTGGAGGTATGAGAACTACTCCCACAGCAGCCTGTGAAATAGACTCCAATATTGAACCTCTTAAGTTAAGGCGCAACAGAGCAGCATTAGAAGCTATTGAGAGATACAGAAGGTTGGAGGACGATCATCCTAATAAATTACGAACACAGAGAAATAGGAAAAACAACCAAAAAAAGCAAAGGACTCTGATCCAACTTACTGACGAACTAGCCCTAAAACACCACCTACCCAATAAAAGAGAAAAAATTACCAGGTTTTCAAACATTACACCCGGACTAAACTACAAACAACCAACCATCAAAACACATTTACTAAATAACACCTTAACAAAAGAATCAAATCCACTGGAGCTCAAAGTAGGCACGCTTGAAACTATCGAAAGCTATCAAAAAACAGCTATCCATATTTATACAGACGGATCGGCTTTCAAAGCTACCATCAATGCTGGTTTTGGTGCCTTCCTGGTCTTCCCTAAAAATAAACACTTTGAGATAAGCGCACCCTGTGGTGATTACTGCTCAAACTTCCAAGCCGAAATTGAGGCAATTACCATAGCACTCCAGACAGGGGAAAACAAATTATATGAAGGAGTGCAACCACCATCAGATATTGTTGTCTTTACAGACTCCCAATCTACTCTGCAAGCACTTAACAGCAGCACCTCAAACAGCCCAAGAGAATTGACAACACTCATTGTGATAATCCACCAGATGATATCAAAATTAAATATCAATATTACGCTACAGTGGATCCCTGGACACATTGACATCATGGGAAATGAAAAGGCAGATAAGCTATCAAAGGCAGGTTCATCTATGGAACAACCAGATAGACCTGTTAACTACCTCACCCTAAGGTCAATGTTAGTCAACAATCACAAAGAGGAGTGGCTCAACCAATGGGCATCAGGAAACACAGGCAGAGCCATGTACAGAGAAATGACTACTCCTAACAAACTGGACAGTATTAACTTCCTCCCCCGCAAAGAACAATCTACAATCTTCCAACTAAGAACAGGACACACACCACTATTACATTACCACCTGATCAAAATGAACTCCACACAACTACCCCTTTGCAGACATTGCGCCCACCCCTTTGAAACCGTAAACCATATCCTCTTTGAATGCCCCTCCCTAATCCACCTTAGGCAGACCCTACTTCCACTACAGCCCAATAAAACCAACACCATGTACGGCAGTGCTGAACAACTGAAGAAAACAGCACACTTTTTTTTCCTTGGCACAGTCTGCAAAAGAGCTCACAGCTCAGCAGCACTAAAGCTGGCTAGAAGAAGAAGAAATACTGGTTCATCTATCTCTGTGATGTTTTTGGATAACAATGTTGAATTCTTGATTGAAAAAAAATTAAACTTATCAAAGGGCAGTAACTTTGGTCTACACTACATATAAAGTTCAGTTTCTGAACAACTTACACATCAATGTTATAATGTACTTTTGTTATCCAATCATTGTGTTTCATTTGTCAGGTCTTTCCACATTGTGCTTACAAGAATGCCACCAGGTGATTTAACCAGTTAGTTAAACTCTTGGCAGAGCATGCTTCAGGAGGAATATTCAACTTTATCATTCCCTTGTGATTTTCTTCCATTGACCCATATGCTTTCAGTCCAATAGTTGTGTTACTTGAAGACCAGTAAGTATAATAAAATATTTTTATAAGTATAGGCAATGAAATAAAAAAAATTCCTAGGTCTCATCATCTCATCTCTGCCTGTTGTCTTGTCTGTGGCATAGGCTACCAACCATCTTCCTTTAGGAGTCTCAGTTCTGGGCGAGTCTCTCCAACTGCTCTCATGTCTTAAAAAAAATAGGTAAAGTTCCCATTTCAGACCTTGATGCATATGATGTTAAGGTCATCTGTTTCTTTGGCCAACAATTAATAAGAAAGGTGTCATGTGGCCAGCACAATTACCAACCACCTTTACTTTCCCCAACTAAATTCAGGTACCCATTAGAGTTGGGTGGACTCTGGGGTGCCCTAAAAATCCCCAGGTTTTGAAGCTAAGCACTTAACTATTCAGCCACTGACTCCCCCTCCCATGTCTTGCCCATCTTAAACCTTCAAGCTGGAGGTCCATCTTCTTCCAGGTCTGTGTCCTCTGTTTATTTGCCATTTGTTATTACTGAAGCTAAAGGTTTTTCCCTATGCCCAAACTTCCTCCTTTCTCAGCTGGGCTTGGGATCGTCCTATGGCGTAGTTTTCTGCACAAAATATAGTAGTTTTTTTTCGTGTCACATCTTTTCATTTTTAGTTGTTTTTACTAGTATGGGTTTATAAAGAAATATCTTGAATTAGTATTGTCTATCAAAATTTTTTTAGCATTTTTTTAATAAAGTGAATATTTTAATAATAGCCTTTTGTTTTTTTTTAAATGTTTCAGGCCTGAGGCTTTGTTCCTGGATACATTAGCTCATTTCCCATTGGTCTGTTACATGACTGGAAGTATTTGGAGGTACAGTATCTAAAGTATTATCAGTAACTGATCCTGTTTCTTGTTATTTATAGACGTATTGGTAGTTACTATTAATGTGTTAATCTAGTTGTTTATTTGTTCTATTTGTGCTTTAATCTAGTCATTCATTTTTCCCTATCACTTCGTTTCATTTGTCCCTTGACTTTTGGTCTAGGGGTACTTTGACAGCTCACATAACCAAATGCTTCCACTTTACCTCATCAGCAGGTGTTCTTAGCAGGATATTAAGATCTATTATTTTATGTTATCCAGCCAGATTGACCCTTTCCTCATGTTCCCTCCACTGTACCTTGAAGAATGATTTTAGGCAATGAGTCATGTCTTACAATATGACCAAACCAGTTCATCAGCTTTCATCTCTTCACAGTATTGAGGAGCTCCTCCTTTTTGCCAGCCAGTCTTCTTTTCCTGGTATTTGATACCCTGCATTTTTCTGTTCTATTCTCTCAAAGACTTTGGTTTTTCTTTCAGTCAACCTCAGCATTAAATGTCAAACTTTAACAACCTTATAGGAGAACATAGACCACTAGCCAAGAATAAAGTTTTGTGTATTTAAATTAAAAAAAAAGTAATGAGTCCATGTTAGATCTAGCTAGTTTGAGGTATTGAAATTTTTAAGAGTTTACACAAACATGTAGTCAGTATAATATGAGATGAAATCTTTATCAATAGTTAATCAGTACGCTAGTCATCAACATTTAGTTTGTTCTATTCTGCTAGACATAGACCACTGTCTTTTAGGTCTTGTTGCTTAGTTTAGCTTGAATTTTCCATTGTCCTCTCTCTATGTCTCTCTTGTTTTTTCCTTCTGTCCCTCTTTCTTTCACTATTCTTGTCTAGGTCAGTGTATTGTTCTCATTCTAAGTATGCAAGTAACATAAAAAAAAGTTGTAAAAAAAAAGACAATCCCTCCTTTTTTGTAAGAGGGATTACTTTGCTCGTAACTCTTAATAACTAATTCTTCTTCTTCTTCTTCATCGTTCTCATTGTTATGTTGGAGTGTTCATATGACTAGACCAATACATGAGATGAACTGCGCGGTGGTTTCCAAATCAGGGAGCTCTCCATATAGTTTTCTTTCTATTGGGGTGATTTGGGGCCAATGTCTTATATGGGCCTCTTGGTAAAGAGAGCAGTTTTGGAGGACGTGGTCGGCATTCTCTGGTGATACTCCACATGGGCAGATTTCACTGGCTCCAATTTTGAGCTTCCGGTGCATGTGTTGTCGCATTCTGTTGTGTCCGGTCCTGAGAAAGATTAGACGTTGGTTTTTTCGGGATAGCTTATAGTAAGCTTCATCTTTCTTGTGATTTGGATGAGAGCTCGTCCATTTCTCATTTATTTTGTTTACAATTAATTTCTTCATTTCTTCTGGATAGAGTGCAGAGTTTATTTGAGAGTTAGTTCTCCCACTCTTGGCGAGTGTGTCAGCCTTCTCATTTTCTTCTAGTTGTATATGGGCTATCAATTTCCATGTTCTGTCTTGTATCCACCGTTCCTTGTATGAACCTCGCCTCCTTCCGATAACTTCTTCTGCGCACCCAATAGTGGTATATTTGAAGTTGGCCCACTCTTCTTCAAGGGTCAATATATCTGCAAGAGCCTCAAAGCGGTTCGTTAGTTTCAATTGGAACTGTGCTGCAGTATTGCCGTCTTTAAGCTTCTCTACATTAAATGGGCGGGGTCGTGTGGCTCGTTTTGGTTGGCGTTTCAATCGGAGCTTACATTTGCCACTGACAAGGTAGTGGTCTGAGCCGATATCAGCTCCTCTGCGGGTCCGCACGTCTAACAGAGATGACCTCCATCGTTTGGAGATGCAAATGTAATCTATCTCGTTGAAGGTTTCTCCATTTGGTGATCGCCATGTTTTTTTGTGTATTTGTTTGTGCTTAAAATATGTGTTTCCAATTGAAAGGCTGTTGGATGCGCAGAGAGAAATCAAACGCTCGCCATTATCACTGATGTTTTCTGCAGAGCCATATGGTCCCATTACATTACATTAGATGAGAGGAAAGAGGCCAAACGTAGACGAGATCAGAAAAATGAAACACAGGATCGCAGCCTAGCGGAAGAAGCCTATAGGGAAGCAGATCTGAAAGTAAAGAGAAGCTGTCGGCAAGATAAACGGGACTGGATTGAGCAGAAGGGACAAGAGGCACAAGCAGCTGCAAGCAGAAATGACACAAAAACCCTCCATCGTATTGTCCGAGATCTCACTGGAGCAAAGAGTGGACATGGGGCACCAATAAAAGACAAGCAAGGCAAAACTTTGTTAACGAAAGAAGAACAGGATGCAAGATGGGTAGAGCACTTTAAAGAGACCCTTAACCAACTGTCGCCAGACCTAACTTACATATTCAAGGACCCCTCTCCAGACAATGATCTCAAGGTCAAGACAGACCCAATAACTGCTGAGGAGGTTACCATGGCCATTGCAGTGCTAAAGAATAACAAAGCACCAGGACTAGACATGATATCAGCAGAAATGCTAAAATATGGGGGACAGTGCATTGTTAACAGAATGACTGATCTTTTAAATCTCTGTTGGCGAACTTCAAAAGTCCCAGAGGACTGGCAAAAGGGAGTGATTGTAAAGCTTCCAAAAAAGGGCAACTTGGCAGACTGTAACAACTGGAGGGGCATTACTCTCCTCTCTGTCCCAGGCAAAGTTTTCAGCACTGTTTTGTTGAGACGGCTTCAACAGTCTGTAGATGAAAGGCTCAGAGAAGAACAAGCAGGTTTCCGAAGAGGCAGATCATGTACAGAGCAGATTTTCGTTTTACGAAATATCATAGAACAAAGTCTTGAGTACCAACAACGGCTAACGATCAGTTTCGTGGACTTCAAAAAAGCGTTTGATAGTGTCCACCGAGAATCACTATGGAAAATAGTTAGAGAATACGGTATACCAGAAAAATTCGTCCAGATCCTACGACACCTTTACAGTCAGTCTAGTTGCTGCATTAAAACAGAAGAGGGAACAACAGAGTTTTTTACAATCGAGACAGGTGTTAGACAGGGGTGCATCTTATCTCCCTTCCTTTTCCTCCTAGCCATCGACTACATAATGAGGAGAGCAATGAACCAGACTGCCTTTGGTATTCCATGGCATGAACAACTCCAATTGACGGACTTGGACTTTGCTGATGATGTTGCACTACTCGGGGCTACAAATAAATGCATTCAAGAAATGACGGAGAGCCTAGACAGAGAGGCACCCAAAATTGGCCTCCGCATAAACTTGGATAAGACTAAAATTATGCGAGTGGGATATAAGGCAAAGGGTGTCCCCGTCAGACTTGGCGAGTCAAAGCTTGAAGAGCTGGACAAGTTCACGTACCTTGGCAGCATCATAACAAATGATGGAGATGCTTACCATGATGTAGCGTGCCGAATAGGAAAGGCAGGGAGCATTTTCCAAAGGCTGCAGCCTATTTGGACTAGCCAAGCCATTGGACTCGAGACAAAAATACACCTTCTCAACACAATCGTCATTCCAACTGCTACATATGCATGTGAGACATGGAAGTCATCTGTCAAAATTGAGAAAAGACTAAATGTGGCTCAACAGAGATGGCTGAGACGGATTCTGGGAGTCAGTTACACAGACCGGATCTCAAACAAGGAAATCCTTTGCCGAACTGGGAGTCGAACACTTAGTGAGGTTGTGACTGAGCGTCGCATGAGGTTTGCGGGACATGTTCTACGTCAAAATGAATTACGCACACCAAGAGTTGCGATAACATGGAAGCCAAAACGAGGAAAGCGCAAACAGGGACGTCCTCGTATTACCTGGCGACACACCTTCATGGAGGACCTCAGAACAGTGGACACCAGATGGGAAGAGGCTTCAGACATTGCCAGTGACAGATCATTATGGAGACAGCTTGCCGCCCAATGCGCCGAACGGCGCGGGAGGACCTAAGTAAGTATATGGGCTAATATCCATTGAATAACAGTTTTTTTGCTCTTGTTGTTGAGCTTTGTAAGTGCTGTTCTGAGGTTTTTAATAAAAGAGGAATCAGAGTTTTGCAAGCTTTGGAGGGTTGTTTTTGCATCGGTTAGCAAGACAATCTGACTGTGAGGGGAACTTGGATGATTTGCTAGCATGGTAGCAGCTAGTGCTAGTGCTTCCCTTTCTGCTCTGTGACTGTCAGAGAGCTCTCCAGTTGCAATGGATTTTTCTAGTTTTCCTCCATCTGGCCATTCGATAAGTATTCCAGCTCCTCCATTTGTGGTGGCTTTATGGGATGAGCCATCCGTGTAAACTCTGATCCACTGATTGCTAGGGTAATTGGTATGTAGAAAACAGTTCACTATTTCCTTGAGCTCTGTTGGTCTGTAATCAGATTTTCTTTTTATGTTTTCAATATGGTCCCTTATAGTAGGAATAGGGCTTTCGTCCCAGGGTGGAAATTCGTTATAGTGTATCGAGGATTCCAGAGTAATTTTTTCAAGTTGGTGTTTCTTTTTTAGGTTTAGAGATTCCTGTATGAAATTGGTCCTTTTGAGATGTTTTTTGTGCCAGTTTTGTGGATTTTTGTTCTAAGTGGGTGCCTTTCAAAGGTTTCCAATTTAGTGAATTGGGAAAGGATTTTTATTTCTCTTCTTTCATCCAGAGAGATCAGGGCAGCGGTTTCCTCCATAGTTCTAATGAGTGTTGTTTTGATTGCTCCTGTCATTATCCTTAAACCAATATTTTGAACCTTGTCTATTTTTCTTAGGTTGGTTTGGGCTGCTGAGCCCCATGCTGTGGCACCATATTCTAGTACAGGTCTTACATAACTGGTATAGGTCTTTTTCAGGATGTTGTGATTAGCTCCCCAATCTGTGCCAGCTAATTTTTTCAAGAGGGATAGTCTCTGGATGCCTTTACTCTGTGTTTTATCTATTTGGTTTTTCCAGGTTAGTCTCGGGTCATAGGTGACTCCAAGATAAGTAGGGCTGTCATTTTTTTCTAAAGCTTCCTTATCTAATGTTAATTTTATTGTTTGTTGTTTTGTTGACAGTGAGAATATGGTATATGTTGTCTTTTTTGTGTTAATGGACATGCCCCAGTCTTTGGACCAATTATTGAGTTTATCAAGAGCATCTTGTAATCGAAATTTCGATGTTCCTACATATTCTTCTGTGCTAATTAAGGCAAGGTCATCTGCATACATGCTGCTTTTAACTTTTTTGGGTAGGTTTTGATTTAGATCGTTTATGAATATTAGAAAAATTGTTGGGGATAGGACTCCTCCTTGGGGGATGCCATTTTTTATACCCACTGTGTGGCTTCTTTGTCCTTGCATGCAAACTAAGGCTTTTCTGTTATTTAGGTATTCCTTTATCCAGTTGTACATTCTGTGGGATATGTGATGCTGGATTAGCTTGAGCAAGAGACCTTGTTCCCAGACTTTGTCAAATGCTTTTTCTAAGTCAACCCACACAATTGTTGTTGGTTTCTTTTCTTAAAAGCCGTCTTCTATTTCTTGTGTGATGAAGGCAATTTGATCTTCTGTTGATCTGCCTTTTCTAAAGCCAGCCTGGGCTTCAGTGAGTAGGTTATTTGACTCAAGGATCCATGTCAGCCTTCTATTTATCACTCTTTCCATCAGTTTGCAAGTACAGCTAGTGAGGATGATGGGACGGTAGCTATCCAGTTTATTTCTTGGTTTGCCGTGCTTTATTATAGGGATCATAATGGCTTTTTTCCAGATGTTTGGAATTCTGCCAGATTTCCAGCTAGCATTGAATATTTGTAGCAGTTTTCTTTTGGCTTGAGGACCCAAGTGAAGAAGCATGTCATTTGATAATTTGTCTGGACCCGGGGCTTGTTTTGGTTTGAGGACTTTTAGGGATTCATCTAGTTCCTTCATTTTAAGATTAGTGGTCATTCCCAAGGAGTAAGCTGGATTGTTTTCTTTAATTTTATCTTGGATTTCTGAGTTTACATCTTTATTTCTACTTTCATTAATTTGTATTTGTCCTACGCTTTGGAAAAACTTAATGAATTCATTTGCTGCTATGTTGGAGTTCAGACACATATTGATCTCAGACTTTTGTATATGATAGAGCTAACCATTTTTATCATTGTTCTTCAACATCAATTCTGTTCTTAGGTTGTTCTAACAATATGTCAAATGATGTGGACCCGTGATGTCACAGCTATTCTTAGAGACTCTCGAACAGTTATCAGGGGAATGAGGGACTTCGAACAAAGAAGCTTTACAGTAAAAATTTTTATTTGATTTTATATTTCACAAAACTTATCTTTTCTACCATTATGTATCAGCACTTAAAATATATCAGTACTTTCAAAATCACTTTCTATCAACAGGAGTTAAATCTTCTAGCTGGGGCAGTGAGAGGAGAACTTCCTAAACTGGCACGAGCTACACTCTGCGCTCTTATTACAATCAATGTTCATGCACGGGACATAATTTCAGAAATGGTGAAAAAAACAGGTCAGACATTTTTTGACATTGAACTTTTTCATCTTCCTAATATTATTAAATTCCATTTGATGGCTAAATCAATTTTTTTGACATCATTAGAAAATACATATTGCTTCATGCAACAAAGACCTCTTCTTAAAAGATGACTGGTGAAATGTGCATTAAAAATATTTTTAAATGAAATGTATTCATTGTAAAATCTGTAATGACAACACCTTATAGTGCCCCAAGTACCCTATCTATCCCTCCATGCTGTGCAAAAAGAAAGACCATTTTGTGTGACCCTTGAGGTAACAGAAATGTTTTACATGCAGCCCTGAGATTACCAAAAGCTTTAAAATCTTGTATTAGAATGTAATATCTATAGCTAATATCTTAAAAATAGTATGTCTGAAAAAAAATCAAAGCTTTACAAATTAATCAGTCAAATGGAATTTTAAAAATGGTAATCCATTTTAAAAAAGACAAAATCCTAATTGTCCCAAATGTGGTTAATTATGCCTATATTAATCAGCACTCAAGACTTCATGGTCAAAAAAAAAAAGAGCATTTAGAAAAACATCGTTTAAATAAACACAAGATCTTCTTTTTAAAAAGATAGAAAGGAAAATCACAAGTTACAGTTTCATTCTTTCGCTTTTACAAACTGTGTTTTGGGAAAATTTTTTGTTTTTAAAAATAAAGAATAGTTTCGGTAATGGTGATGAAATGTAGCACAGTGCTTTACCTCTTTTACATTTGTAACTATAGGACTCATTTTAGTCTCTTTAGGTCTGTGTCATTATCATCTGCATATAAATAAAAAATCTTTCTGGGGATCAGTATAATGCTAGGAACAAAACAAAAACATTTTCTTTTCTGCACATGAATGGAAACATTGCATGTGCATTCAAAACATTTACAATCTAGAGGAAATATATCTTATATATATTTCAAGTTGTAAGTTGTAGCTGCTGGCAGTTTTAAAATCTCTTTAGCCAAGTTTTTTGGTGTGGCATTTCTTTTGATCTACTAGATTCATGAATCTCTTTGGCCTTCTTTCATTTGTTTGTTAAATGAAGAAACAACAAAACTTGTGTTGACAGGTATCAGAACTTTTAAGTTTTGAATGGCAAAAACAACTCAGATATAACTGTGTTGTCTGAATGTCAATTGCTGTCTACACCTATGGCTATGAGTACCTTGGAGCCTGTCCTAGACTAGTGATTACACCTCTGACTGTAAGTTTATTGATATGGGTATCGTTGGACTATTTATATTTTTCCAAGTGACAGGCATATTTGTTTGATCAATTGATAGGATAAAACATTTGAATTAATGTCAGGATAAAACATTTGAATAATATGACATGACCTGACTAATTTTCAGAACATGCCTAGCTGACTATTTGAGGATTCAAGTGGATATTTCTATTGAATTAAAAAAATAAAATATTTGAATAACTAAGTTGACATATCCATTTCATCAATGATTATTAACTGGGCAAACACGTTTAACAAATTTACTGAACACAACAGAATTAATTGCTAATAAATTCTTTAGTTTTAAATAAACTTAATAGCAATGCTTTTAGTTTAAAAAAAAAACAGCTACCACTTTTGTGTAGATCCCTACTTTTAAATTGTAAATTCTCAGTTGCTTAACTAGCCTGAAGATTTTATGATTAACATATTAGTACCTTATTCATTAGTAATCTAGTAGAATGGGAGCTCAAAATCTGTAAGTGATGCCAGATGTTACTTTTTGACAAATAGTTATAAGCACAATCAAAGCACAATCATAGAGACATTGACAAAATTTTTTCTCCCTCCTAGAAGGATAAGTTTCATCTTTCTAGTTTATGCATTAAAACAGCAACCATCTCTATCTTTAGTTTTCTATTCATGCCACATTGCTCATTCATAGGACAGATGCCATCTCTGCCTTATGGGAGCCCTACAACTTGATCTAGGTGGAGCACCTGTAGGTCCAGCTGGTACTGGAAAGACTGAAACAACTAAAGATTTGGCTAAAGCTTTGGCTATATGGTGTGTAGTGTTTAATTGTTCAGACAGCTTGGATTATAAGGTGATTAGGACCTTAAATATAATTATGTTTCTTTTATAAAGACTTTATTTGAATTAGTGAATATTGAATATTTAGTTCAAATTGTTCATTGACTTATTATTATTATTATAGCTTTTATATAGCGCTACTTTCATGCTTATAGCATGCTCAGAGCGCTTTTGGTCCAATCTCATTTGTGGACCGGTGGGGGGGAGGGGGTATCTAGGAGTTGGTTTTCCGTGCTGCCTTTAGGCAGAGACACCATGGCTGAGGGGCAGACAAACCATAGCTAAATGGTATAGAGAAGCTTACTTTCATTGAAAAACACCATGGCTAATGGCTTACATACAGACATGTGACTGATGAGACTGGGTGACATAAACACTACAAAACTGAATGACATATAACTCCACAAGGCTCAGTGACTTAGATAATTATATAACAATATATTTTAAGATAAATAAATTCTATAACAGAAGTAAATTAATCCTCTCTAGATTTATATTTTTGTGTGTGTTTTTATTGGCGATGCTCTAGTGTTCTAAACTTCATGTATTTCTTAATATGCTATTGGAAGGGAAGGCTGCTTCCATTTTCATTAGACTAGGCTCACAAGTCTGATAAAACTAAAACTCACCCCAAAAAGATGCAAGTCTACAATACATGCGTTCTGAGTACAAAACATGGTCAATGTATGTGAAACAAGTCCCCACCTCTGCCAAGTGGATGTGATCAAAAGGAAAAAAAAAAACAACTTTTGTGGTGATCCCTACTTTTAAAAAGAAAATAGTTGCTTAACTCTCTTGATGATAAAGGTGTGATCATCATGTACAAATGAAGCTTTCAGAATGCATCAAATCATATTGTTGTAAACCTGGTGGTGACACAGTTGGGGGTAGTGCTGTGTGTTTTTAGCCTACTCAAATCGCCACAGTCCAGTGCAGGATGAGCGGTCAACTGTGACCAGTGACAGTACACGCCAGTTCGGCAACAACCTGTGTGTAAATATTACGCACGCAAGTCATGGCGATTGTGATCATTCTGAGTGGCCAAGAACGTTCCATCCCATTCTAGAAGGCCGGTAGAGACTCTATATAAGAGTGAGTGTGTTAGAAAGACTGCACTTCACGTTACCTCACAATGTGACCAGACGAGGCGAAGTTAGAGACAGACGGTGTGTGAAGTCAGGCGGAGCTAGGCTAGGTTTTGGACAGTTAGTGTGATGTTGTTGCCAACCGTAATGTATTTCTAATGTATTTGAAATTAAATTGCTACTGTTACTTTGGAGCCCTGATGAGTTGTGAGGTTCTTTGAGTTTGTTGTGTCGTGTGGTGCAGTTTGAAGAGAGCCTGGGCAGTAGAGGAGAGATCGTAACAATAACGAATAGAAGAGCATATAAATGCTTGGGAAGACATGGACATAGATCTAGACTTCACCATGTGTAGAGAAGTGGTAGAGAGACACTCAATGAACAGCCATGTAGCAGCAATGCAGCAATGATGTAGCAGCAATGCAGCAATGATGTAGCAATGATGTTGTAGCAATGATGTTGTAGCAATGATGTAGCAGCAATGCAGCAATGATGTAGCAGCGATGTAGCAATGATGTAGCAGCAATGTAGCAATGATGTAGCAGCAATGATGTAGCAGCAATGCAGCAATGATGTAGCAATGATCTCAGCTGACCTAGCCAGTTAAATGGAAAAGACTGGAACTACCAGGTTCTACATAGTATGCATTGGCGCTATAGCCCTAACAAGGAAGGCTCTATGGGATAGCCATAGTCATCTTAGGACAGAGGTCTGTCAATGATGATAATGATTACTCTATGGCAGTGATGCCCAAAGTACGGCCCGCGGGCCAGATGACGTGGTTCTATCCGGCCCGCTGAAACGCCAAACCAAATTAAGATAATCACCCATACCTTCTGCCCCCCCAAAAAAAGGTTGAAAAATGTAACTTTGCCTACGTTAGGGCTCTCTCTTTTTTCTAATGGATTGGTACCATGACATTTAACACTTAGATGTAAAATGTAACAGAAAAAGTGAACAGATCTTTACTTTTTGTTCGGAACATGATAATAAGCCAACATATTTGTTTTATAAAGAAAGTGTGGCTGTTTAACAAAAAAAAAACCAGCATATGAACAGCATTATGAAACAAATATAGCGGTATTGATGGGAATATTTAACACAAAGAGACAAGAAAATGGGTCGGTGGGAAAAGCTAAAATGTTGCTCACATTTGAAGTAGAGAAATAAACCCATTTTTCGATGCGTGAAAAAAAAATTCAAATATCCCATTAGTTAATGTAAGTACTACATCCATGGGTTTCTCATAAAATTAGTTTAATGTCAATTTCATTTCTGCATTTATTTTTGTTACTTTTTCGGTTATGTGGCCTGCGACACGAGTGTCGGAAATTAAAATGGCCTGCAGGTCGAATTAGGTTGGGCATCACTGCTCTATGGTTTGACTTCTTCAGCTATATTAAATACTGTTTTATTGAGCAATTATTAGATGTTAAAATTTTATGTTATTTTAACATAACTGATAGTTTCAATTTCCATTGTATTCTTCCAGATGATGGGAGGATTCTTCTCTGGGCTAGCACAGTCAGGGGCCTGGTGCTGTTTTGATGAGTTCAACCGAATCAATATTGAAGTTTTATCTGTTATTGCTCAACAACTTATTACTATCAGAAATGCCAAAGTAGCTAAGGTAGGAATCAAAAGTACATAAGGCAGGATTCAAAAGTAACATAGGCATGAAGCTAAAGCAGCTAATATGAAGCATGTCTTACCATCAAGGGAAGTGTCAATTATAAAGTGTAGCCCAAAAATAAATAAAATAATAACTAATCAAGATAAAGTGACTTTTATCAAAATGTAATCACTTTAATACGGTTATCATAATATAGGATAAACTGTAATAAAGACAAAAAAAAAATATTAGCAAAAGAATCTAATGAGAAAATAATATTTTCATATTGAACATTGTGCATGAAAGTAAATACTTGGGTTCTAGGTTTCTGAATGAAGATTTCTTGTGTTTTTATTAGGTCTAACGACCCAGATGAAAGTTTACCTTTATTAGATTACACTTCGGCATGAAACTCAAGACCTACATGTTTTTTTGTTGTTGGTTTTTGGCGTAAAACTCAAGGACTACATGTTTGTTTGTTTTTTTGACATGAAACTCAAGGCCTACATGCTTGCCTCTTGTGTTTCAATCTAGTCCTTTATTAATCTCCATTATTGCCTACTAAAAGAAGAGTGTTTTTTTTAAACATTATATGGAAAGGGAGTTAAACAATCAATGTAATTAATCAGACTAAAACATTGTTCTCTAGAAAAAGTGGCGAACATCGTTAGGCTTAGTTTTTTTGGAAGTAATATTTATGAAAAGTGTTGCAGACTAAGAAATAAATAACTTCAGTTGTACAAGGCACAGTAAATAAAGACACCATATTAACTCCAATAAGTCCATCATTATAAAATACAAAGATCAGTGTGAGAAAATGTACCTCATTCCTATAATTTTATTCAACTTATTCTGCTCCTCACAAGTCTATAGACTTCTCTAAGTTGTAGATTTTGAATAATGGGATTGGAATTTTTATACTAAATACTACTGCAAACTTTCCATATTATAATCAGTAGATACAAGTGTGTATGTAAATGTGAATAAATCAGCCACTCTGGTTTAAAAAGCGAAACAAAATCAATCTTTCAAAGAGTTATCAGAATAACACACCAATATTTCATCAGAATAACACACAAATATTTCATTAGATGAACACACCAATATTTCATCAGAATAACACACCAATATTTCATCAGAATAACACACCAATATTTCATCAAATGAACACACCAATATTTCATCAGAATAACACAACAATATTTCATCATGGGCAGTGTTTTTGTTTTACTTATTTTTCCAAATTCTATGTGTCAAGCAGTTTCTTGTATTTTCTAATGTTGCAATTTAAAACTTTCATATATTTTCTTTTTTACACCACACCATATATTAATATATTCCTGAGATCGTCATAATCATTATTTCCAATTTACTGTTGACTATTCATTATCATTACCTCTGTTTTAGTGATGGTTTGAGAGGTGGGTGCGTTTATTCTAAGTTTTAAAATCCTTAGAAGCTTGGTAATTGCATGTAGTGCATGTATGTTTCCATGTAGGTTATGGTCAAGGAGATTTGGTAATGAAATTGGTTAACCTGATTGGTGTTAGAAACAATAAAAAAAATTGTCTCTCTCTTTAGATTACTAGACTGGTAAGAACAAAGTTTTCTATGTTGTCTCCCTCTATAGCTCAATAGGTTCATGTTTGAAGGGCGTGAGATCAAACTGGTTCATACATGTGCAGCCTTCATCACTATGAATCCTGGTTACGCTGGACGGACAGAATTACCTGATAATTTACAGGCTTTGTTTAGACCTATATCAATGATGGTACCAGATTATGGTAAGATGATGAAACATCTAGAAGGTCTTTTCCTTAGTAGTATTCAAAAGCTAAAAGTACAACAATGGCTAAGTGTTTAGAAAAATCCCAAAAGGCCCAAATCTGCAACTACATATGATGCCTGTCATGGATGCCTGAACAAACTGTTCATTGTGCAGAACAGTCCATTGTCGTGTATTGTCTTGTACTTTGCATGGTTCGGGCCAAAGTTTGACTCCTAAGGACATTTATTTATGTATTTAATTTATAAGACAACAAAAATAGAACCTAAACCTATGAACCAGTTTAAAGTTGAGTGATCCTTTTGAATGTTTTATTACTTTTATCTCTGGTATCACATGCAATTTCTTTCTCAGCCTCTGATGGCTTGGATCTTATGCTAGATTTGCTATATTGTCTCTCTATTTAGATGATGGGAACTTGGGCTAATTCATTTCATCTCCTCTCAATATTCATTCATTTTCAGCTGTAAGACAAATGAAGCTTTTTCCATTAATGCCATTAGTCCTTATGTGTTCTCTTTTTCTTTTAGTTTATGTATGCAGCTGCAGTGTTTATTATATATCATTTTTATCAACTTACAGATGATGTTTATATGTAGTTTATTGTCACTCCTGTACAAAGTGACTCCTTGTAGATAAATTATTTCCAGTTCTAATATTTTATTGCTTCTTTTCTTTTAGGTCTGATTGCTGAAGTTATCTTGTACTCAGAAGGATTTGAGTCCTCCAGAACATTAGCCAAGAAAATGGTTCAAATGTACAAACTGTGTAGTGAACAACTCTCGCAACAAGATCATTATGACTTTGGTAATAACCTTGACACATTCATCAATAAGTATTTCCTAGAAAAAATGTACACACTCATAAATAATAATGTCCTAAAAATAGTAGACACTCATGAATAATTATATCCTAAAAATAAAGACATGTACACACTCAAATAAAATATGCAAATTTATGATAATATACACATTTTGTTTTAGGTATGCGAACTGTAAAATCTGTCCTGGTTATGGCTGGCAGTTTAAAAAGACAGAATCCTGACAAAATGGAAGATGTAGTTCTGATTCGAGCGCTTCGTGATAGAAATCTTCCAAAGTTTTTGTTCAACGATGCTAAACTGTTTAAAGTAACTCGGTTTTTACTTTTTCATTTATTATTATTATTAGTATAAGTATCACTATTATTTGTTTATTTTTATGCTTTGAACTGTTATAAAAGACTAACAGCTATATATATAAACTCTTCCAACAAATGTCAAAACAAAAGAAAGATGAAGTAAAAACCACAGTGTTAAGCCCTGTAATAAATGTGAACCATTTGATGAATGGATAAATCAATCTGTTGATTAATAAACCACTACGTCTATTTTTGTAGGCCCTACTTCTGACTATAAGCTTACTGAACCATACAATAGTAAAGACTGTATATTATTATTATTCCATAAACTAAATTATCACTCATATTACATGTTAATAATGTGTATTTACTTACATGGAGCTTAAGCTTTTAATTAGTTTTTAGACAAACATTGTTATCTATGAATTATCAATTCATTTGTGGAAAGTTTTCTTATGGTTTTATCACCAGCATTAAATAGAATATTTCTTACAGATAAATCAAAATTTTAAAAATTATATTTTGGGTGGAATAAAAAAAAGTATTAATAATGTGAAGAAATAGTTATGAAACTTGTTCACTGAGTGGTTTTATAATGTTTTGCAGGCCATACTTTCAGATCTTTTTCCTGGTGTTAACATACCAGAACATGATTATGGCCAGCTGAAAGATGAGATCATGAACATCCAACTAGAAATGAAGCTCCAAGTGGTGGACACGCAAGTTGTGAAAGTGATACAGTTCTTGGAGACTATGATTGTCAGACATGGTGTTATGTTAGTTGGACCAACTGGGGGTGGAAAGACCACAATTTACAGGGTAGTGTATTAATTTGTAGCCATTCTAATTGTAGTGTTTTAGAGCCACTAACTTAAAAACACTATTCGACAATGTCGACCCTGGGAAGGTACTGGGCTTTATCCGGGAAGTGGGGTTGTCTACAAAGATCTGATTTATGAATCTGTGAACATGTACTATTTACATTAGATTTTTACCAAATTATTAAATTTTTACTACCCTTACTATTTTAACTGTGAATAGACCTTGATTTTAATGATTTAACTGTATAGAATTTAGCCCCTGTTATGTAGAGAGAGAGTAGTCCTTAAGGGACTGCAGGCACGACATGGCCTAAATTGTGCTGATGTGCCTAAAATCCAAATCAAATCAAATCTAGGTACGTAAATATTAAACTTGTAAGTTTTCATTCACTCTGTGACTCACACAATTCTCAGTCATCACATTCAAGCATATTTTCTACAAATGAAAGATTGCATTTGTTTTTAAATTAATGACTTTATGTTCTTGCATTTGAAAAGTTTGAAACAGGGCCTAAAAGCAGAGTTTAATGATGCTAATAAGGAATCCATCAAAAGTACATGATCTACTAAGCTAGTATTTAAAAAAAATATATAGTCATCTATCCACATTATGTCCTTTTGTTGTACAATGACCTTGTTTCTTAGGTCTATACATTGAAAGTTAACAACAATCAATAATTAAACACATTCAATATCAACTTTCTCTGTGGCACCAGTGAGACAAAGACCAGAAATAAAAAAGGCTCCTCCCTTGGAATTATGTATAACAATTTGAACAAATTTAACTCTTTCTCTCCATAATTATTTACCACATTCTGGTGGAATCAACGCTGGTATCGTCAGTAGGAGAGAAAGAGTTAAAATATATTAAAGACTATCTTTTACACTTAGAACATTTAAAGATGGACTGTTAGATGTAAAAAATACATGTGTTGTTTTAGCTATTTTGGACAGATTCTGAGTTTTCTGAATTTTTTCATGATGTAGGTGTAGGTTAAGAATCATTGATATTTTAAGGCAATTATGTCTTACAATGCATACAGCTGCTAAAGGATTATCTGAAATTTTTTACTCAACCAAAATAAACAATTATTAACTGTTGTCAAATTTTCTTTGAAAATATTCTAACAGCATCATTAAAATGAAAAAAGAAAATAAAAGACAGTTATTTGGAAAGTAAAAAGAATCAATACAAATTTTGACACCTGGCAGGCTTTGTTGTGCAGTTGTTTAAATGATCTGAGCTCTTTGTTACCTACCCCTGATGTTTTGTAGGGTAGTCAGACTCATTGCTAGTTATTTGGTGCAGTTCCTTCCTAACTATTTAGCTTGTAACCTAAACACTTTTCATTCTGTTCATAATATTTTTTTACACAATTTAAAAAAAAAAAATATTCAGTTATTGTGAATGAAAAGATTAACTACTGCCAATGCCTAAAGTTTGGTGAATGTGTATTGTGTAGTGTTTGTGCTTCAACCTTATTAAGGCATTAGATTAAGCATCAGATCTGATATTACATTGGAAAAGACATAACATTAGAATAGGTATAATATGTATTTTAATTCTAAATCAATTTACCTTTACCTATCCCTTAGTCTGTTGGACCATTGGGGCACCATGGCAAGATTCATCGACTGTCTTTCTCCATTCCTCTCGGACTTTTGCCTTAGTTAGAACCTCTTTCACTGGCAGGCCCATCCATTCTTTTATGTTGTCCTCCCATTGATTTCTCTGTCTGCCTCTTCTTCATTTTCATGGTACTAAATCAATAAAAACCCTATCTATGTAAGCAAAAAAATGTTTTAAAGTTTTGATGACTTGTTTCATTAGATTCTAGAAAAAGCCTTGACCAGTTTGTACAATCAAGGTGTACAGAATGAATTCTATCAACCAGTTCATGTGTATGTTATGAATCCAAAATCTATTACTATGAATGAATTATATGGAGGTGTGGACAAACAAACGCTTGAGTGGAAAGATGGGCTGATGGGACTGACTGTCAGGTTTTGTGTCAACGTAAGAGTTTAGCAGTTAGATTTAGTTTGAAAATGTGCAGGAAAATATTGCGTTAAGATAAGTGTTAGAATCTATTGTTTACTTAAGGGTAGGTTACATTATTCACATGAGTATGAAGTGTAAATGTATATTATTGTGACTAGCCTGTGAATACATTTGGCATTATTTTGAACTCTTTAGGACACAACCAAAGATCATCAGTGGATAGTATGTGACGCCCCTGTGGATGCATTATGGATAGAGAACATGAACACAGTGTTAGACGACAACAAAATGTTATGCTTAGCCAATAGTGAGAGAATCAAATTTACACCTTACATCCACATGATCTTTGAGGTGCAGGATCTTGCCGTAGCTTCACCCGCGACAATGATAATGTGTGTTGATTTGTCTTATTTTGAAATGTAATTTTTGTATGTTGATGTAATTATGACATTTAAATTTAAAAAAAAAAAAAAGGGAACCTATACACTAAGTTTGGTCAACACCTTTATGTGTGAATTGTCCTAGAAATGTGAAAAAGTAGCAATTTTTTCACAATTTTTGCCCTAACATAAACATAACATTTCTATTTTTTTAGGGGTGGGGGGGGGGTGGTCAAAGTGTCCATAGTAATAGATTGTAATACATTGTAATAGATGCTATGCTTATGCCACCGGGTTTATTTTATATGTTATGAATGTGGCTGTGGTTATCAATGTAGGCGTGGTGGTGACATTGGGTTCTTGTTACAGATCTCAGAATAATGAAATGACGCTGGGTGTAGCAGACACAATAAGTTTAATATAACACCACATAGTGAATACACCATACAATTCGACCCAGGAGTGGTCAGTATTAATCCAACAGTAATATACGAATATCACAACTTAGTACTTATTCTATAACCAACTACTTTAAACATCTAACTCTACTGCTTATATCTTAAGTGACTCAATACAAGTGCTTGCTACAAGATCTCTATGTGGACTGCCTGCCTTTAACTCTCTGGTTCACCTAAGGTCAAAAGTGTTCACCTTAGTGCCACATGGGTTGTGAATAAGATTCACAATATGGAATTAACATACACAATACAGAATTAGGGTTTCTACTCTATGGCACCAACTTTGAGGTGGTGACATTACCTATCACCCCCCTTTTGAAAAAAATTTTGAAGAAATTTTTTTCAGCTTGACGACATAATTATCATAAGTAGGATCAATTGGAATTCTTGGGGTCTATGAAATGTACAATTGCAGAGTTCAAATAGAACTACAAACTTGCAATAAAATATATAATATGACGGTGTTACACAAAATATTTGCTGAATCAAAAAAAAATTCATACAAGGGCAAAATTCTCTAATTCATCATATTCTTGTAAGGCAATTCAAATAATTCTCTGAGTCAAATACTTAACATCCCAAATAATTCTTTACATGTAGTTCTAATATATACATCAATATTCAAATGTGTTCAATATTTACAAGTCTTTTTCATAATAATATGTGCAAAGTGTGACGAAAATTTCAATGACAATCTCCTATGTCACAATGTGAAAAATTAATACAAGTTTTTATTCACAATATCTATTTATAAAAAAATCTTTGACACTATAGAAATGTTAGAAGTCTGTTTTTTTTTTTTTAACACCAATAGTACAATATGTACAAATCATGTAGAAAATGATACAAGTAAGTCTCAATATGTAAGTGATAAGTATAGAAAAATTCAATATATGTGTCAAAATTCAAGATCAAATTGATTAATGATCATTGTTACAAATTCAATGTATCTGTTTACTTCAATATGAGGTTTGATATCTCCATAAAAAATTGTTGTGCATTAATATTACACAAGTAAATATGTATAATTCAAGTATCAAAATATTGGATCAAAAGTATGAACATCAAATCAAAATAAATATCTTTCATAGTGCTTGTTGCATGCACCTTATGTTTCAATTAAGTATTTCTCCATATGACAGTTCAAATAATTTGTAGCTAGTAATGGCAAAAGTTTAATGTTACATTGTTTATCAAATAATTATTGTGTACAAAGTTCAAAAAAAAATCTTTAGTCAAAAAAAGATTCAACTGAGAAAATGTGTCAGTTGTGATACAATCTTTGAGTTTAC
The DNA here is from genome assembly GCF_947242115.1 of Biomphalaria glabrata. Classification (NCBI taxonomy): domain Eukaryota; kingdom Metazoa; phylum Mollusca; class Gastropoda; family Planorbidae; genus Biomphalaria; species Biomphalaria glabrata. Next base: position 357,689 of record NC_074726.1, on the reverse strand, counting down.
ATTAATTTGTTCAAGCATATATATACAAGCATAACATCATAATGGTTTAGTTGTATTCATTTTAATCTGTTGTGAAAAAATGTGTAAGTCCAATTTAAAAGAATAATATCAAGTGTCTCTTTCAGTACTTGAAATATCAAAAAGTTTGTACAACAATCTTCTTGTTTACATCAATGATTGTTACAAAAATATAGTCCATAAGAATAGTTTGACAAAAATGTTTTCAAAAAAATACAAGTGTATGTCAATATTTGATTACACTAATTGACATTAAATAAATAAGTTACATTATGAATCAATCTCCTTTTTCAATAGTATTGAAAAATGTGGCTAAGTTATATAATTGTGATAAATGACATAGTAAAAAAATTCCAATCTTGTTTACAATAGCTGTAGAAAAAAATTTGTCACAGTTGTTCTCAATACAATGAGAAAAAATAATGTTTACATTGTATGGAAAAAATTAAGCTAGGTACTGAATAAGTTGGGAAAAAAATTCAATGTTTGTTTACATTGTTGAGTACAAAAATGTTATTCTTGTTGACAAAAGAATGTGAAAAAATGTAGGTTACAATGAAGTAATCAAATTCCAAAGTTTGTTTACAAATAGAGTTTTTTAAAAAAATGAAGTCTTAGTTCTAGTTCAATGTTTACAAATAGTACTCAATGTTTACAAAATAATGCTCAATGTTTACAGAATAATGCTCAATGTTTACAGAATAATGCTCATAGTTGGTTGTAAAATTAATTGTGTTTACTTTAAGGTGTGAATCTTAAATCTTTGAAATTTACAATGGTGACTTTAATTCTTTGACCTTGAATAGTGTTTTCATACATCTCATGCAAAATCTTCTTGTATTCCTCAAAATCTTTGTTATCTAACCACATAAAGTAACCATATTTTGGATGCTCTTCAATACTACTATAGGTACAATTACTAGATACATTTTCAACACAAGATAAGATATCATCCAATGAACAATTACCAGGCAATTTGTATAGACATAGATTAGTTCTAATTTGTGGCTTTTCCCAAGGTTTGACCAAATTTGGATATGCTCCAATAATAATTGAACAGATAGTGTTTTCTAGAACAACAACCTTAAATTTCCCATTTATCCATGGTGATGTGATATCTACCATAGCAGTTTTACAGTGTATGATTTTACTGTTGGGCAAAGTAACAATAGCTATGTCATTTAAATAGTTCTCTTGCTTGACTAAATATTTATCTACAAAAGTTGTGGTAGATTCTTCATCTATTATGCACTTAACATTGCGTTCATTAATTGATGCAGTATAGAGTTCTAGTTGTTTACTATTTTTAAATGTTAAGGCCATTCTCTCATTAGTAGCTATGTATTGAGGTCTGTATTCATCTCTATGAGCATTTGTATAGGAACATACTTCCTCTGTTTGTATCTCACTAGTTACTTTTAGTGTTGTGTTAAAATCTGTTTGACATTCTACGTCTATTTTATTTGTAATTGACTGATTATCTTTAGTTCCTTCATGTATACTGACATTGTTGTACTCATGTGAATTAGTAGTTGATGCTAACTCAATGTTTTCTTGATTTACACTATTGGCCCATTTTACTAAGGCTTCTTCTGACAGTTCAACTATGTTCTCTATGTTCCCTATAATTAGTTCTTCAGCTGGGTTGTTCATTACTATGGCTTTGTATTGACCAGTGAACCATGGTGATTCAATGAAAACTAATGCTGTTTCACATACTTCCCATAAGTCTTTATTTGCATAAGTCAGTGTGACCTTGTCTTTTAGGATCTGTTCAGGTTTTACTAGTGATTTCTTTACAATGATTGAGGTGCAGCCGCTGTCACGTAATGCATATACCTTAATGCCATCCACATAGACAGGATACACTTTTAATTTGGCTACCTTTGTCTGTATATATGCTACTGTTTCATATTCTATTGGTGTTTCAGTTGCTACAGCTGCTATGTTTTGTCTGGTATGATTGTTATTGTGGTAAGTATGTTGTCTATCTTGAAATTGATCTCTTCTAGACATTCTGTTGTTTTGCCATCTTCTGTTTGTTTGATGTGATCTACTGTTAGTTGGACTGTAGCTTTGCCATGTTCTTCTGTTATATTGTTGTTGATAGGATCTATTATAGTTAGGACTGAAGCTCTGGAAAGTTCTGTTATCTCTTCCATATCTATGGTTTCTATTTACATATTGCTGTTTTTCTGATGCCATTCTCTTTCTGCACTCTGCTTTGGTGTGACCCAATATGCCACAGAAAAAACATTGTATGCTCTTGGCATATTTAAATTTATTTGTAGTTCTTGGATGGTTTTCTGTCACTGTTGCAGCTACATTGTACAATTCCCTTTTGTCAATGGTGATGTTTGGGTGGGAGTCCTTGTATGTTGTTAAGTTTGATATCAATTCAGCTTCATTTTTTATTTTTCTCTCCTTCAGGAATGAGAATGCTGCATCTGTAACATTAATTAGCACATTCTCAATGAGAAAGAAATCTAATATCTGTTTGGGGTCATCTAAGTTACAGTTTGCGAGTTGTAGCCACTTTGTCATGTTCTGGCGCATGTCATGTATTGTTCTTTTTAAATCTGTATTCTTTGCTAGTTTTATTTCCCTAAAAAGTTTTCGATAGTGCTCCTCCGTTTTGCCAAAATGTTCAATAAGTCTTTGTTTTACTGTGTTGTAGTATTTTCTTTGCTCCATAGTTAGTGTGTCGATGATGTTTAGTGGTTCACCTCTTAGGTTAGCTAGAAGTTGTTGAGCCATTTGTGCACTATTCATATTTGCTGTTTGACAGATGTATTCAAATTGAATAATGAAATTCTCTAATGTGTCTTCTTTTGGATCAAAGTTCCTAAATTTGCTATGATACTGATGATGAGATGAAGTTTGACTTGCTGAATTGTCTTTATTTTCCTTCGCTAGCTTGGCCATTTTTTCTTCATGTTCTTTTAATTTTATTTCATGTTGGCGTTCTTTTTCTTTCTCTAAGTTTTCTTGTTCTTTCTCTCTCAGTCTTCTTTCATGTAGCCTCTCTTCCCGTTGCTTGTCTTTTTCTACTCTAATTCTGTCTATTTCAATTTTAATGAATGCAGCTCTATCATCTTCTTTTAACTTTAGTTTATCCACTATCTCTATTAGTTTCTCATACTCAGCCATTTTCAAAGATTCAAATTAGTAATATAGTTAATTAATAGATATGTGTACACTAGGTAGTTGTAAATGAATATTGTACGATAAATAATTATTATAGCTCAAATAGTAATTGCAGGTAATAGTAGATATATATTTTGTGCGAAACAATTGAGGTTATGAGGTATCTTAAGTTATTCTTGGTACTTTGTCTAGTTCGTAATGTAATACTTTACTGATCAATTATGTGATTATGTATTTTTAGTATCTCCACTTGCAATGTAAAAATTGATTGCAACAAATAATTCACAATTATATGAGCCTTATTAGTCTGGTAAATAGTGATCAATGTATCAATAGTATCAAAATAGTTGAATGTGTTTGAAGAGTATATACAATATAAATCTTGTCAATCTCAAATCAAAATACATCCCATAGTGTATCAAGTGTGTAGTGTAGTGTTGATAATAATAAAAAATAGGTTGAAATAAGAAGTAAAATAAATATATATATTAAGTAATTAGACAAACATAAATACACTATAGATACTAAACAGTCTGCTTTAAAGAGACATTACAAGATAGTAGAAATAGTAGACAAAAGAATTACAATGAGAAATAACAATGACGCAAAAAGAAAATTCAACAGATGTAAACAAGACAATATCAATACAAGAGTTTAACAATATGATAGATACTTGACAAATACAAACTTAACTAATACAGCTATACGATCAAGTATTTACTTTATCTAAAGAGTCCCTACCAATACCTGGATGCTTACTTGAAAAAAAATATAAATGCTCAGACTCAATAGATAATTAAATTTAGTCCCTAAAGTCAAATGTATATATAAATACAAATGTAAACAATGAAAAAAAATGTGGTGTAGTTCAAAGAGAACTAATCAATATTGATAATACTAAGGGTAATTAAAGTTACTTCCCTTAAATATTCACTTGATGCTTGACTTGTACATAAAGTTCCGGTGATGCTCCACATAAAATATGTCCACAGTTCAGTTCATAAGTAATCCACTTGTTAAATCCACAGTACAATGGTACAGTTCATAAGTAATCCACTTGTTAAATCCACAGCACAATGGTACAGTTCATAAGTAATCCACTTGTTAAATCCACAGTACAATGTTACAGTTCATAAGTAATCCACTTGTTAAATCCACAGCACAATGGTACAGTTCATAAGTAATCCACTTGTTAAATCCACAGTACAATGTTACAGTTCATAAGTAATCCACTTGTTAAATCCACAGTACAATGTTACAGTTCATAAGTAATCCACTTGTTAAATCCACAGTACAATGTTACAGTTCATAAGTAATCCAATAAATACTTCAGATGTTTGACAGGTAATCCATTTTCATACAGTTGCTGAAACAAATATAAATAACTAAAAATGACCATAGGTAGTGACGACAAGAGAGGTCTAAGAGTGAGAGCGCTCTCTTATTAAATGTGCTGTTAGACAGCGACAATATGAGTGTGTCATTAGAATTATGACGAGCACTCGATGTAGATGATTCTTGAATATGTCAGCTACTTCGACTGACCATATATCAGCTGTCTTCAAACGATGACTTGAATGACTTGTAGTACTAGATTTTCACCCACACCGGTTGTAGTATCACGGTTGTCTAGTTTCACCCACACAGGTTGTAAGATCAGGTTGTCTCAGCATATCATGTTTGATCTCTTTCGCTTAGGATGTTAAAGTAACTTTGAACAATGCTGTGCTCCTAAAGCTATCTCAACTGGTGTAAAAGTACAACCACATAAATCAGGCTTCCAGATAAATGACACTTAGGACAGTAGTCAACTGGAAAAGTTGAAAATACAGCTCAGACAGGAACAGTTCAAATTGTTCATTTCATCACAGATGAAAAAAATAGCTCGCTAACGGTAACTGTGTCATGGCAGGTCAATATGACATGTAGTAGTAGGTCTAGATACCAAGTGTGTAGTCAAAAAATTTAATAAAAACTGGATTAGTTGCAATTCATGTAAAGTTCAATCTTGAAGTACAAGTTAAAATAGTAGGCACAGTTAACTTTCGATTTCAGCTCTGTTTTTGTTAGTAGTGTTAGACTAGCTGAAGATAATAATAATGTCACTCTTGGATCACGTGAATCTCACTTGAAAAATTGTGTGCTGGTCTCAATAAATGTAGATCTAGGTCATCTCTATAATGTTGAATGTGTCGCTGAATGACCAAATGAGAAAAATAGTAGAGTCTGTAATAATCAGGTTTTAGCTTTCTTGCTCGTTGAGTGGCGTCATGTGTAAACAAATATTTTTTTAGAGTTACTTTTTCATGTGTTAACTAAATAGTTCACTTGCCAACTTCAAAAATATCCGTATAAATGTTACTGTAAGTAACTGTAGTATTAAAATACTTCTGACAGCAATAGGAAAAAAATTCTTGACTTGTTCCTCTGGTGCTCATAAATCCTTTAAGTTAGCAGTTCTGACTTCTGACATCATAAAATATCGTTTGCTGACACTTCTGACACTATAATTGCTGTTTGCTGACACTTCTGACACCAAAAATGTCACTGTGTTGTTTTATATGTTATGAATGTGGCTGTGGTTATCAATGTAGGCGTGGTGGTGACATTGGGTTCTTGTTACAGATCTCAGAATAATGAAATGACGCTGGGTGTAGCAGACACAATAAGTTTAATATAACACCACATAGTGAATACACCATACAATTCGACCCAGGAGTGGTCAGTATTAATCCAACAGTAATATACGAATATCACAACTTAGTACTTATTCTATAACCAACTACTTTAAACATCTAACTCTACTGCTTATATCTTAAGTGACTCAATACAAGTGCTTGCTACAAGATCTCTATGTGGACTGCCTGCCTTTAACTCTCTGGTTCACCTAAGGTCAAAAGTGTTCACCTTAGTGCCACATGGGTTGTGAATAAGATTCACAATATGGAATTAACATACACAATACAGAATTAGGGTTTCTACTCTATGGCACCAACTTTGAGGTGGTGACAGCTTAAGAGTTACTAAGACATAATTGGCAACACATTTATTCATATTGAAAATCAAACAAAATTTTTTTTAAACTCTAATTATTTAACCAAAAAAAAAAATGTTGTGCAGTGTATATGATAATGTGTATTCACCTTTTTGAATTTCAAGATTATATCATTACACTGTTAAATGGATAGAGATGGAAGGTAGTGAATAATGTAATGATAGAAGCATGCAGATGCTATTAGCTAAGGTTGACCCATCAAGGTGCCAAGAAAGATTCCAGTGCTTTTTAAAAATGATGTTGCATTAAATACAAAGTATCTTAAAGAACTATATCCATACCAGTAAGAACAAATTAGTTTCAATGTAGACTTAAGAATTCTGAACATTTAGATCTGTACTCTTATTTTCCAGGTAGATATCAGCAAAATAAACTCATTTTGTAAATTGCTTGAAGCCATTTTCTTCTACAATCTTGGTAATTTGACTGGTCACTAGAATCCTCCAAGATGTTTCGATTTCTGTGCCAGATCTTTGTGTTTTGTTACCTTTGGGCTCTTGGGGTTAACCTCAATGATGACTACAGAGATGCTTTTGATCTGTTTATACGACAACAATTTGATGAAAATCAAGATGCCAAGGTAACTGAAACAATATTATGTGTTGATAGTTTCAATCAGATATTCTATTTATACATCATAGACAATTTAGTGCTGAACTGGCTCAGAGTTGATTTCATTGTTGGATAATATAACAACAAATTTGGACCTTAAAGAACTGGGTATATTTCTTCTACTCACTAAACCTATTGACTTTATTAAAAACTAAACCCATCTAGTAAAAGACTACATTGGTAGTGATAGTAGAAAACAATTAACAAAACATACACCAAGGAGTCTTCTTTATAAGCATAAAAAATAGTTTTTTTGATTGGATACAGAGACGTGAGTGCATTTTGAATACTGATGCTTGCTTATAGCTTACTTCATTGAGTAATCTAGTAGCTGGAAAGAAGTCTAGATGTAGTGCATTCTAGATGCACTGCTGAAGTACTATTGAAATGACAACATGTTCTGTTTAAATTTGATGTTATGTTGTCCTTAAAAAGAATACTGAAGTTATGAACATTGAAATTATTTGCAAGATGGAGTGTTTCTCTATTATTAATATAACCTTTCAGCTGCCAGGAACATATCCTTTATGGAGCTATTACATTGAGGTGGACTCAAAGAGAATGGATCTGTGGGAACGTCTTGTCTCATCCTTTCGATTTGACAAATCCATTTCATTTTTTAAAATGATGGTGCCCACTGTGGACACAGCACGTTATGGCTACTTCCTAGAGCGGTTACTTTCTGTTCAAAAACCAGTGCTCTTTACAGGAGGGACAGGCGTGGGCAAGGTAGTATGAAATTAGTTTACCAATTTACCTTCATTAAAGATATGATTATAAGATGTTGATTTAATGTTTTTGTTTAAACTATAACTAAAAAAAAAATGTTGCAACTTCTGAATATATCTTGATTGGTTAATGTTTGTGTAATTGAAATAATTGACTGCATATCTGAAAGAATGAATATATTGTCTCCTTCAACTTGCTCTAGATTTACTTGATCGCATCTCTGAGAGAATGAACTACGTACCAGTTTACATTAACTTTTCTGCACAAACCAGCACCGGAAGAACTCAAGAAATTATTGAAGGGAAGTTGGAGAAACGAAAGAAAAATGTTATTGGTAAATTAATTTTTTTGTCTATAACTGTAACATTTTAACTTCTTATACAGTCTTATGTTTTAAACTAAATGTCTGATCTCAGTTTTTTTTTTTTTTTTTTTTTTGTATGTCTTTTGTATGTCTTTTTGGTTAATATCCTGACTTATTAATTTCTTTATTTACTCTCTCAAGATAATTTTAGTACTAAAATTAATTTCAGTAATTATAAAATTAAATATCATTTTATGCTAAAAATTGATTACTTAAAATAAAATAATTTTCTATATTTTCAAAACCCTACCAATTGAGTCAAAGTTTGCAGGCTATATAGGCTACTGTTTTGATCTTATGTGCAAAAAGAATCGACAGGGGCTTATTGCAAAAAAAAAAATTTACATGAAGAGCGCAAGTTGAGAAAGAGATCATGTTCTTCCTCAACTACTAACAAACATTTTGTGTTCAACTGCTAATATGTACTTCTCTAATGACCAACAAAAATCTTTTAAAAACTAACATATATGTCTTTAATGACTAACACACATATAGTTCTATAACATCTTCAATGTTTGAAACACTTATAAAAAAAAGTTATGTTCACTTGATACGCTTTGCCAGCTATGCTTTAAGGATCTAGAGTGGTTCCCCGCCCCAAATGATTGTCTGGATGGGTTACATCTGTTTAACAAATGATGTCTGGATGGGTTACATCTGTTTAACAAATAATGTCTGGATGGGTTACATCTATGTATAAGTAACACACTTCACACATTGCAACAAATGCATTCAAACAATTAGTAGAACAAACAAAATAGGCTACATTTCTTTTTTTTTTCTTTTTTTTTTAAAGTTACATGTAACAAATCACCCACACACAAATCACCATAATTGGATCATGGTTGTGGCTAAAAGCAGTATGAAAAATAGACTTTGTCCTTTCAATATACCTGCTGGTGGTGAAAGAGTGGTTTTTATATCCTGTTTTGGACAGTTCCAATAGCAGCTACAACAATTTTTTTCCCTTTCAGCTTTGGCATTTCTTTTTATAATGCCCTGACCCAACTAACTCAGCAAGCTGATTTTTAGTCTATGCTTTGTGTATTTTTAGTTATTTTTGTCCTGATTCTCTCAGGTCTACCTAGTAAACTCATGAAATGTTTCTGAGGCAGTGATCAGTTGCACCATTAAATGTTTTTTTCAAGTTCTTTCAAGAAAACTTGTCAGGTCTTAATTTAACCTGCATTTCTTTTTTCTTGTTTGCTTTTCACACATCAACTGTAGTTTTGTTTTGTACATAACATTGTGCTGTTAGGTAGTTCAGAGTAATGACAGCATAATGACATGGTATCTGCTTGTAGCCTAATTGTACTTTTAATATTTCCCACATGCTTCATCATGATTGGAGGTCAACATGTCCTAGAGCAATTTTTAATACATTAAATTAACCAACTTTTTTATTGATTGAAATTAAGAATAAGAACAATTTCAATGTTTAACTAATGCATGGTGACATTATAGTCTAAAACTGACCTAATGTTTCAGTAGTATTAATGTTTAATTACAAAATTTTAGAAAATTGAACTCCACTTTTAGAACAATTAAAAAAACAATACAGTCCAATAGATGTAGGTTGGGAACAAAGAAGTGGCAGGGGCTATAATTGACCATCATTTATACTTGTTTCTATAAGCATCTCAACTGTAGTCTTACATTTTCGATAGCGCATCAGATTATGTTTTTTTGAGGATTTGTGACGACCTGCCCTTTTGACTTAAAGCCCCGCCTTTACTTACATATTTGTAAAATGTTTTACATGTTTCGAATGTTCTTTTAGAGTTGAAGATAATTATTTCCTAGTCCAAACCTCCTGCAGGATGAGGGGGATGGGAGCGGGCAGGGTTTGAACCCTGGACTATTGATAAATCTGAACGATAGTCCAGTGCGAAAATCACATGACCATGCAGCCATCCTATCCTTAATGGCTGACATACAAGACCATAGTAGTAACATACAACTCTTGAAAAGTACCAGTAGACTTACATCTTAATTCCTCAAAACTTTGATCAATGTTCATTATTCATACCAATGTCCTTCTGTCATGCTTTTCTCTGTGTACAGGTGCACCTCAAGGTAAACGAGTGGTCATATTTATTGACGATCTCAACATGCCCAAACTGGACACGTACGGCTCTCAGCCACCTATTGAACTTTTACGACAGTATCTAGACTTTGATGGTTTATATGACAGAGAAACAATGACCTGGAAAGAGATTCAGGTGCTAAAAATAATTGCGAACGTTTTTTTTTTCATAAAGGATAACAAAATGTTTACTGTTTGAGTGCATGTGTATGAGTTGAAGATTTTTGATTAAACTGATAATAATAATAGTTTTATTTATAAAGCGCTGTTAACAAACAAAATGTAGGCTCAAGGCGCTGTAATAACATTACAAACACAAACACGACAATAGAAATAAAAAACTAATCTAAAAAAGTTTTAAACAAGTAGGTCTTAATGTCCTTCTTAAAAGTGGTATAGCATGTTGTCTGTCTGAGATCAATGGGGAGTGTGTTCCAAACCTTGGGTCCGTGCACTGAAAAAGCCCGCAGACCGTAGCTTTTGAGGGAGAAACATGGAACCACTAAAAGCGTAGGGCTCTCTGGGGGACTTATGGAGTAATCAGTTCTCTAATGTACAGGGGCATCTCATTGTTTTTATATACACTGATGACAAAGTGTGGCGACCTTGTAATCGATTCTTGTAAACTGATGTACCTGGCATGATAACAACAGCCAAAGAACAATGGGGAGAGTCTTGCAATGTGGACCACTTTTTTTTACCCTTTATATATTTAGAGGGTAGCATTCTTAATATACTGGCTCGCCATGATATAAAATGTTAAATAATTTTAAAAGATTCAGAATGGCTCATACTGGAAACCCTCTTTGACTGCAATTTTGAAATCATTAAAACTAATTCCACCTTGGACTGACAAGCTGTGAAGAGACTATAAAGTTGTTTTAAATAGGCCTAAATATAAAAGTATTCAATTTTGTCATTGCAAATATCATTTAAAGAATTCACATATCCTTTAGCCTGTTTAACTGTTGGGACACCACGCATGATCTGTCGACTGTCTTTCTCCATTCCTCTCTGGTTGTTTTTTTTTGCCTTTAATAGAATCTCTTTCAATGACTGGTCATCCATTCTTTTATGTTGTCTTCCTATCTCTTTCTGTGCTGCCTCTTCTATTTCCTGGTTCTGTTCCCTGCAGAAAGTTTTTTGCGAGCCCTGAAGACCTTGTGGTCATAAAGGAATATGGTCATAAAGTTTTAGTTTTCTGTTATTGACAGTGGTTAGCAGGTCATCTCTGGGCCCGATTGTCATTGTGATCCAGTATCTAATCTTTTGTTTATGTTTCAGTCTTTGTATGTGATAATTAGGATCATTCTGTAGCATATATCTATGGCCAGGATCCTCCTCTATAGTTCTGCAGTTCAAGCATATAAGAATGTGGCCATGGCCAAAGTCTGATTTAAGTGTGGAGGGCTATACCTTTGTCTTTCTAAATTGCTATGAGTTAACCAAGTGCTCCTGTGAACTGGCCAGTAGTTCAGTTTTGGTTTCTTTATCTGAAACAATAGCTCTTAGGTATTTAAATTTACTTGTCAACTTTCTTTAAGCCTCCAATACTAATGTCTGTTGGCTATTAGAGTCATAATTAGTGTTTTTTCAACATTGATTTGCACACCCTATGCTGTGGAAGTCTTGTCTTTGAGCAACTAGTAAGCTAGTCCCTGCCAGACCATCTATGTATTCAGCAAAGCACAAGTTAGTAATTTTTCTTCCTTTAATGCTTGCAGTACCTTTGTAACCTTTGATGTTGAAAGCTTTCTTAAAATCTATTAAGACTTGACAGAGTATCCTGAAGCTTAGGATTTTTTTCTGTTGTGCTGTGACCTTGTCTAAAACCTGCTTGTCCTACTAAAATTTTTGTCATCTATTGGTTTTAGATGGTATAATATAATTTTTAACAGGACTTTGCTGGGATGGCTTATGAGGCATGGTAGTTTTGACAGAGTTGCAAATAGCCTTTTTTTAGCAGGGTGATGATGAGTGATTGAAACCAGGGCTTGGGCCAGTCTCTTGACTGCCAGATCCTGTTGCAAATCTTAAAAAGTGTCTTTATCATCTTTACTCCTCCAGCCTTGTAGAAACTTACCCCCAAAAAAAAGTATATATGTGTGTGTGTTAATGTCATTAAATGATGGGATAGATTTTGATAAGAGAATAAATAGGCTTTGCAACACAGAAGTTCAGATGATCAATTTAATTCAAATATTTTCACTCAGCAAAGAGTTTCAAGTAGCACTTTTAATATTTAACATTCTTAAAGATATTTTGAGTGTTTATTTCACTTAAGAAATTTGGTTTGAAATGATAGTCCTGTTTCTGAATCTATTCTGAAGTGAAAGTTGGGCTACCAGAAGTTATATTATCAGAATTATATAGAGAATTTAGTGCTGCCAAGAAGGTACAGGTGTGGAGATATATAGGCTTTCACAAAATAATCTATCATCAAACCAGAGAAACCATTACTGACAATCAGCAAAGTGGACATATTTAATCCTGTGTTCAAGATTCCATGAAATAATCTTTCAAATTCTCTTTTAGTCCATTTTAAAAGAAAAAAAGCTGATGCACTGCTACACAGCTTGACTCAAACAATTTTCTCTGTTACAGGATGTAACCCTTGCGATATATAGGCTTTCACAAAATAATCTATCATCAAACCAGAGAAACCATTACTGACAATCAGCAAAGTGGACATATTTAATCCTGTGTTCAAGATTCCATGAAATAATCTTTCAAATTCTCTTTTAGTCCATTTTAAAAGAAAAAAAGCTGATGCACTGCTACACAGCTTGACTCAAACAATTTTCTCTGTTACAGGATGTAACCCTTGCTGCTGCCTGTTCGCCTCCTGGTGGCGGTAGAAATCCTGTGTCACCAAGGTTATTTCGACATTTTTCCATGTTCACCATCCCATCCCCAACTGAAATGAGCCTAAAACAGATGTTTTTAGTAAGTTGTTTTTTGTATGGATACTTTTCTTTAGTACAATATTTGTTTTTGCTTTTTATGTGTTTTTGATGTTCCTTCAAAATTAAAAGATTATTACATTGTAGCCCAAACCTCCCTCAGGTAGTGGAGGATGGTGACTGTGTTTGAACTAGGAACCATTCAGACAATAGTCCAGAGCTCCTACCGTATCATCAGGCAACCATTTTAACAAGGGCCTCACTTAAACATGTTATAATTTAATTTTTAATGGTATTGATATTTTATACTTAAAATATTAATATTGAGTGTAATATATATTTTCAGTTAAAAAATAGTGATTGTAAATTGTATTGACTGCATTCTCAAATGTCAGGGTAAACTGCCTGGTCATTTAGTATTTGTGAATGTTGTCATGTTGGTCACTCCTGTCAGGTCTGGACTAGGATGTTCTAATCTTCAATTCAGATAAGGCTTTTGACAAAGTTCACCACCATAGTTTGCTTAAAAAATTAAAATATTTCGGCATTAATGGTCCACTGCATCAGTGGATTAAAGACTTTCTGATAGGGAGAGAACAAACTGTAATAATAAATGGCTCTAAATCAACACCGATAACAGTAAACTCAGGTGTACCTCAAGGTACAGTCTTGGGTCCACTACTATTTTTAATTTACATAAATGATTTACCAAATTGCATTAGTTCAGGAACAAAAGTCAGATTATTTGCAGACGATTGCATAATATATAGAACAATAAAAACAACACAAGACACAGATATTTTACAAAGAGAATTAGATGAATTACAGAAATGGGAATCAAATTGGAGCATGTCTTTCCACCCAGAAAAATGTCAGTTGTTAAGAGTAACAAAAAAACTAAAACAAATTAATTCCACTTATCTTATTCATGGCAAACCAGTATCACAGACTAAAAACGCAAAATACCTAGGTGTTATAATAAATGAAAAACTATCATGGAATCCACATATTGATGAAACTACAAAAAAATCAAACAAAGCATTAGGATTTATTAAAAGAAATTTCTATAAATCAAATAAGAACATAAAACTAAAATGTTACTTAACCTTGGTTAGGCCAATAATAGAATATGCATCCTCCGTTTGGGACCCCTCAACTCAAGAAAACATTAAGAAACTGGAACAGACACAAAATAGAGCAGTGAGATTCATAACAAACGAATATTCACATTTGACTAGAGTAACACCTTTAGTAAAATCACTAAATTTAGAAAGCCTCCAGGACAGAAGGCTCAAAAGTAAAGTAGCAATCATACATAAAACACTGAACCATAATCTTCAAATACAAAAACAAAATTTAATAAAATACTCTGAAAGACACAAAGATAAAGGCACATTCCTCGTCCCATATGCTAGGACAAATTTGTACAAATACTCCTTCTTCCCTAGTGCTATTAGAGCATGGAATGGGTTGCCTGAGCTAGCCAGGAAAACCAGTGACTTGGCAGAATTTAAGTCATTGGTTAATATGCATGACTAAATGCATGACGCGTAGGACGTAATCATCTTCTTTTTTGAAGTAACGTCTGTATTATATAAGAAGATAAGATAGAATGTCTGTCCTGTAACACACATTGAAATAAATTACAATTTATTGAAATATAAAATGTTTTCAACTATTTGTGGAAAAAAAAAAGATAATTAGATAAAATATAACTTTTTTGACTAGTAAATTAAAATACATTTGATAAAGACTTTGTTGGCCTCTTTCAGTCATTGAACAAAGTATGTACTTAATAATAAAAACATAGTTTAGGTTATTGGGCCTATTATGTTTGACTTCACTTTTACTTCCAGGCAATCATCAATGGGTTTTTACTAGACTTCTCTCGCAATGCCCGTACATTAGCTGAACCAATAGTTAACTCAGCTGTTGAATTCTATTTTAGAATGAGCTCAGACCTACTTCCTACGCCTGCCAAATCTCACTACAAAGCTTTAGAATGTCTAAGTGAAAGAATTGTTGTTTGAAAATTATTATCACCTCAAAGCTTGAGAGTGACCATAAGGCCTAGAATGCAGACTGGTTCTGATTACAAATAAAAGTAAACTAACTTTATTGAGAAACAGCTCTTCAATGAAGAAGTTGATAAATTCAATTTCATATCAAACAACTTTAAATAGTTCCACAATAAAAGCACAGATTTTTTAATTAGAGCTACATTAATTTACAGTAACTAAAGCAGGGGTTAATTAAACACATTTTTTAAAAATAGATTACAAAGTCTCACAAAAATGGTTTGGACTTTCTGAATTTTTTTTTTTAATAGTATTTTTAGATTGATATTTTCATAGGATGAAATTATAGCAAAAATTCTATTTCTTCTTTCACTTTTACTCTTTTTTTTTTTTAACAAACCATTTCCTTGTAATTTTATTGCTAGAATCTCAATTTCATTTTCTGTTAGAATTTTCAAATTTGTAATGACATTTTATTGTTTTGTAGGTATATTGCAGGCTGATGCAGGAATCTTCCGTGAAAAAAATTCAAATTGTTCGTCTATTTATTCACGAGACTCAAAGAGTGTTCCATGATCGACTGATTAACAATGAAGACAAGCTTTTCTTCCACAAACTTATGGCAGAAATTGTGTACAAAACATTCAATGAGGTTATGTTTAAATTACTGTTATCATTATTTTTAATTTATTTAATTATTGTTTCCAATCTAATCAGTAATGTTAATTAGAACTGAAATAAATACAATCATCAATAGAAGTAATAGCATCAATAGAGGCAAAATAATCTTTATTAATAACTCTTTAAAATGTGAACATTTAGGTCAATGCTCTTAAATTGGTGTAAGAAGTGCAAACAGTCTTGTTCATGGATGCAAGATCGCCGGCTATAGCCGGCATGCCGGCAAAATCGAAGTTTAAAAAAAAGCTTGCCGGCAAACGCCAGTCCGACTGATTGCCGATTCAGTATCGGACTTTTTTTTTTTTTTTTTTTTTTTTTCACATTCACGTTTTGTACTTTCAAACTAAAACTTAATAAGTCGAATTCAAAGAAAGACAGGAAGTTACAATTCTTAAGTTACAGCGCATGCGCTATTTCCGAACTTTCGCTTTGTATCAAAAACGTAAACAAAAGTTAGAAACAAATCCTTATGGCCCCGGCCTGAGACGCCTAAGTTAGATCTAGCAAGTAGATCTATTTATCTAGATCTAATTCTAATAAGTTTGATCTGCCGGCATAAAAATTGAAACCAGACCTAAAGGCTAGATCTAGTCTAGAGATCTAGATTCTAGATCTATTTCTACATTTTAAAATGATCTTAGAAGTTGAACATATTTACCCGAAAATGCGAAATTACCGTACCGGATCATCGCCGTATTAATAATGATAGTAACGATAGTTATAAAACTTATATAATAATATAGATCTAGTCAATTCTAGTTTTGCCTTTTTTAAAATAAGTTTTTTATTATTAGATCTAGTCCTAGAATCTAGATTTAATTATATCCAGGCGCAGGGACTAGACCTAGTCAGGCTAGATCTAGATAATTGGAATAATTATCTAGAATCTTACAGTTACAATCTACCACTAGATGTAGCCTGACTAGGTCTAGTCCCTGGGCAGAAGCAGCATAGATCAAAAGTAGATCGTATCTATTAGTATTATTTTATAATCTATTATCAGATATAATATTCTGCTAGTAAAGTCTAGATCTAATTAAATCTAGATTCTAGATCTAATAATAAAAAAAACTTATTTAAAAAAGGCAAGACTCTAGATTTAGATCTAGATCTAGTAATCTAGTAGATGATTCTAGCTAGGGCTAGTAGGGGCAGGGCTCACTTCTATGATCTAGCATTACTAGATTAGTGTATATAGATCTAACTTCAAGATCTGAAACTAAATCTAGAGTATATAATTTGGATTTAGGTCTAGTCTATACCTAAATCTAGAGAAAATCTAATATCTAGTTAAATAGTAGCTCTAGTGACACTCTATTCCTAGACAAGTTAAAGTCTAGACTTAGACTCAGAGAATATTGTATGTCTAGATCTGTAATACTTAATTAACTTAATACTTACTAGTTTCTTTATTAATTAGACCTAGATATAGATAGATGTAAATTGATGGATCTACTTTGTTACTATTATCATAGAATTAAAATAACATCTTGACTAGATCTAGATATCTAGTAAAAAAATCAGTCTAAGACTAAGTACTCTAAGCTACTATTAGTTAGAAGATCCAGTTAACTAGTTCTATATTTGGTAAGATCTACTGACTACTCTGTCAGCCAATAAATATATAGATCTATTAGATCTTTTATTTGAAATAGAGTTAACTTTTAACATAGGTGCTACAAAGTTTGATTTATACTAATATAGTAGTAGTAGGTAGGCCTATCTATGTGCATATTATATATAAAAAAAAATATTAAAAGTTTAAACATACATGTAGATTATAGTAATTTAAGTAAAAGCTTAGAATGTATAGTTTGTATTTAAAGACATATATATTTATATATATATATATATAGCGGTAAATGTTTTATTTATGTCGAGAAGTATAAGAGGCATCATGCTTGCAGGTTTTTTGGGATTGCCGACCCCCCCCTTGCAGGCAAAACGGGGTTCTGTTGCTTGCATCCATGGTCTTGTTCCTATTCATATTACAATGTGAACATTCATTCAGATTGATGAATGTTTGTATAGAAATTTATTCCATTGTTGATGAGCTTGTCATTGTGTTGTAGTTCTAGTAAGCATTTAGCTTACTTGATACAAAACTCTAAATAAATTCTGAAAATGTTTCAACACCTACAATTAACACACATTCTGTCTCTCATCTCCTACTTCTTTCATCAGCTGCTAAGCTTCTTTTACCAACTGTAGAAATCTGAATTTAGCAGCAACAGTTCTCTGTCAATACAAACATGGGCACACACTCCATAACATACATGTTTAATAGTTTTTAGTTAGCTCAGTGCAATGGAATCTATATTTCATTTAAAATGGGGGGGGGGGGGAGAGGATCTGTGAAGAGTGGCGGAAAAGCTTAAACTGCTGTGCTATCCATCAAAGGGGCTCAAGCTCATAACCCGACTAAGATCTGAGTTGTGTTTGCTGGGTTCCTGAAGGCAGCACAGAAATTTCTCACAGATAGCCCATACTCACACAAAAAAATAGATTGGACCATAGCGCACTACCATAAGCATGAATAATGAAGCTACAAACCAGCCTAAATCTCATTCATTCTCCTGACCTGAACTGAGATTGTCAAGATCTTACTACCCTATTTATTAGACCATCATTTTATCACTTGGCCATCCTATCTAAAATACAAATGTCAATTTTTAAAAATTTTTAAAATTAACTCCAAATATCTGACCCTCATCAAATATCAATGCCAGTAAAGAATTCTTTTAATTATTTTCAGAACTTTGATCCGCATTCATTTATCATGAAGATGGGATGCCCACCAGAAGAGAAATTTTATGAGGAGATATCTGACATGAACAAACTTCAACATTTTTTAGGGGAGGTAACAAACTGCTATTTAATGATTTCTAAAATTTATATTGTGTAATGAAAATTTCATATGAAAATATCAAAATAAAACGATAAAGTTCTAGACATTTGGAAACTTAGTTTTATACTTCAAATAGTTATATAGGTATAATGTTTTTAACCATTTCAAAAGTTATCATCAAGCACTTCATAGTCTAACCTCTATATTTTATTAAATCATCTAAATTAAAATACATCTTATATAGAACTCTACAAAGCTTGTAATACTTACTTATGTAGAAATTCCTTCTGTTTGAGACAGTATCTAGATGACCTTAACCTTACATCACCTAAAGAAATGCGTTTTGTGTTCTTTATGGATGCAATGGAACATATTACTCGACTAGTCAGGATGATTCAACAAGAAAGAGGCAATGCCTTATTGGTTGGAGTGGGAGGAACAGGAAAACAGTCATTAACAAGGTTCAATATATAAATATCTATAATATTTTTACCAGATTGTTGAGTTAAAATAATCATTTTTTTACAGTTTTAAAAGAACATTTATATATACTAGTAGATAAAAACACACCTAAGTATGTGATTTTTTTTTTTGTGTGTGCAGATTGTCTGCCCACATGTGTAACTATCGCTGCTTCCAGATTGAGCTCTTTGGAGGCTATGACTATTCTTCATTCCACGATGACCTGAAAAAATTGTATGATACAGCAGGCATTCAAAATAAACCCACAATTTTTTTATTTACTGATACACAGGTTGGCAAAAGAGTTTTTATATATATATATATATATATATATATATATATTTATATATATATATATATATATAGAGAGAGAGAGAGAGAGAGACATATCTATGTATGTGAATATCTGTGTGATCATGTGTGTTTGTCAAACTGTATGTATGTGAATATCTGTTTGATCATGTGTGTTTGTCAAACTGTATGTATGTGAATTTCTGTTTGATCATGTGTGTTTGTCAAACTGTATGTATGTGAATATCTGTGTGATCATGTGTGTTTGTCAAACTGTATGTATGTGAATATCTGTGTGATCATGTGTGTTTGTCAAACTAATGTGATACATATTAATATTTGAAAAATCTAATACTGGTACTATACTATATGGCTTCTTCTATTTGAAAGACAATGGATAAGCCTAGATGCATCATCGGTTTTAGTTTCTTCTTGAGTCTGGGCAGAATCTGGTGTTATTAAACAAGCCAATTCTTAAGTGTCAATGTTTGCCACAGTTAGTGTATATGAATGCACCTGTTAAAGGGCTATGTGACAGGACAGCTTTCTTTATCATCTTTTTGTCTCTAGCTGCTTCATTCCTTTTGTTCTCAATGAGGTTTGTACCAGTATGCACAGTCTACCTTCATGCTGTTCAATCTTGGGTGATGTTTGTACCAGTATGCACAGTCTACCTTCATGCTGTTCAATCTTGGGTGATGTTTGTACCAGTATGCACAGTCTACCTTCATGCTGTTCAATCTTGGGTGATGTTTGTACCAGTATGCACAGTCTACCTTCATGCTGTTCAATCTTGGGTGATGTTTGTACCAGTGTGCACATTCTACCTTCATGCTATTCAATCTTGGGTGATGTTTGTACCAGTGTGCTCAGTCTACCTCCACCCTGTCCAATCTTGGGTGATGTTTGTACCAGTATGTCCAATCTTGGGTGATTCTTCTCCCACATACTTTCATTGAAGCCTGTGATCATCAAATCTTGCTTGGTTAGTCTTGGGCATCCCTTGGGTGAGACTCCATAATCTTGGCATAGTGGTTGGGCTTAGGAAACTTTCATTTGGCATGCAAGTGACATGTCCAAGCCAACTTAGTCTTTTTCTGTGTCATAATATTATAGATATTGTGTGTATTGGCTAATTTCAAAACTTCCTGATGGGAGACACAAACCCTGCAGGAAAAGGACATTATGTGTCACAGGCAGTGCAAGGGTAAACTGTTTAATCTATTCTCGTGATGTATGCTTGTTGACCAGCTCTCACTACCATTAAGAAGAGTTCACACTATGCAGCTTTTTTGGTCGCTGTGGTCAGTTTGGTATTTTGCCAGACATAATTAGAGAGTCTTGCCACTGCTGCAGAAGCTTTTTCTTGTGCAAGACTTGAGTCTTGGTGAGACTTATTGTAAGAACCCTTGACATGCAACAACCAGAGCATTTACTAGTTTTTGTGATCTTTCTTGCAAATGGTAGGTGTGCACCTTATTGTCGTGAACAGCAGTCCCTGATCAGGATATGCAGTTTCTTCATTTTGATGATAAGTCAAGACAGGTTAAAAAGCCATTGGATCTACTGTAGATAAAAGTAGATTGGTGTAAACTGTCTATTTGATCAGTTTCATAGTCATAAATATTTGATATTTAAATAACCTAAAAATTGTATATTGCATACACAAATATTCATTTTATGCCTATACTGAGATCATTAAAGATAACAAACATTTTTAAAATCATTAGATCTATATGAAAACTTGATTTGTAAAATCCTGTATAGAACTATGCATATAGTACTTATTTTAATTAATTAGTCCATATTATTATGTCTTATTAAAATATTTAGTGTTTATGCACTTTTTTTTTTTCAATTAGCAACAATAGAATCTACATTTTAACTAGTTTTAGAAATTGTTTTTTCTTGCAATGCAACCCTTCTCCCATCCTCTTGGAATTTTTTCCAAAACAAAGCAATCCATTATCTTGAAGCCTTTCTCAGTACAATTACCTTTGACTATCTGTGTCTTGCCTTTATGGGTGTCCACTTAATTTGTTTAGATAACATTCTTTTACAAGTAGGTCACAATGATCCCCTCTAAATATGGCCACAACAAAATAACATCCACAAAACTTGTCTTACAAAAGATGGTGGTCAAATGCCTTGTCATCAATGTTTCCCTTGCAATAATTTCAATATAATTGACCATAAACATCAATAATCATACATGTGCACTACTGCTCAATAGTTTTTTAATGTGCTAGCTATACTACAACATAAAGACAGAAAAAAATATGTGAGTTTTGTCATCTTACAGATTGTGGTAGAAGAATTTCTAGAATATATTAACAACATGCTGAACTCTGGAGAAGTTCCAAACTTGTTTGAACCTGACGAGTATGAGAGGTTGATAATAGGCTGCAGACCAGGTGCTAAAGAGGCAGGAATTCCTGAAGGAAATAGAGATGCTATCTATGACTATTGTATCCATTGTGTCAGGTACAGTTGACATTATTGTTTTAACCGTCAGGCACATATGACCTTACTATATTTCATGTATAAATGACACTAGACCTAACTGTATCCATTGTGTCAGGTACAGTTGACATTATTGTTTTAACCGTCAGGCACATATGACCTTACTATATTTCATGTATGAATCCGAACGACAGTCCAGCGCACAAACCGCACGGCCAGGCAGCCATCCTTCACCATACCCTGTCATTTAGTCCGTCAGACTGTTGGGGCACCATAAACATCTGTTCAGAGAATTGTGCTTGTCACTTGACTGGTGTGTAGCACTACATACATATGGGTATCTTCACCTTACCCTGTCATTCAGTCTGTTGAACTGTTGGGGCACCATAAACATCTGTTAACAGTTTTTCTCCATTTCTCTCTCTATCAGGATTAGAGTTTCTTCCGTAGACAGCCCCATCCATTCCTTAATGTTGTCCTCCCTATCCTTTCCATTTACACCACCTTCTTTATTTCCCTGGTACTGTTACCTGCAGACAAGTTCTTGCGAGCCCTGAGAATCTCACTGTACAGTCTTAACTTGTGTTTTTTAACAGTGGTCAGAAGGTCATCATGGGGCTTGGTTGCCATTGTAAATTGTAATCCTGTTTTGGATTTCCAAGTTTGAAAATATAATCTTTGTATGTGATACAAGTTAACAATTTGTGCATGCATAGGTAAATATATATTTGACGAATGAACAGTCACAGTAAAAGTTAAAAGTTAGGATGGCTGCCTGGTCATGCGGTTTGTGCGCTGGACTGTCGTTCGGATTTATCGACGGTCGAGGGTTCAAACCCTGCCCGCTCCCATCCCCTGTCGTCCTGCGGGAGGTTTGGGCTAGGAAGTAAACTATCTTCAACTCTGAAGGAACATCCGAAACATGTAAAACATTATTTTACAAAATAAAAAAAAAAGTAAGACAAGATGATTAGAAGGCACTCAAGAATGAACTATTAGTTGCAGATTTGTTGAGAGTAATTAAAGTGAATTTAGAGTATAGATATCATGTTGTGATAGAGTCAACACTTTTACCCTTTAGATCTTCATTTGGACATTCTTAAAAAGAAAACAAAAGAGCTGAAATTACAAAAGTGTTAAGGTCTAAAATTAATGTGCATAACTAGATTAACAAGGAATATCTGTAGACTGATAAGATAGAAAAATTATTTTGATGGTTATGAAGAAAACTTTTCAGAGAAATAAATCCTTTAAGACTCTGTACTGTTGTAATATTTTAATCCAGACATAATAAATTTGTTTAATATTATTTTCTGTAAAGCTGTCCTTTAAATTTAATTGCACTTTATCGGTCTGTATTTTTTTCCAGAAATAATCTGCACATAGTATTGTGCATGTCTCCGGTGGGCTCTGCCTTTCGATCAAGATGCCAGATGTTTCCATCTTTGGTCAACTGTTGCACCATAGACTGGTTCATTGAATGGCCGAAAGAAGCTCTTTTAGGAGTGGCACAGTCTTTCTTTAAAACCGTTCAGATGAAATCAAAGTAAGTTTTACACTAAATTATTATTTTATTGAGCATTAGAAAGAAAATGTGATTCTCAAATATCTATGATCATTAACATTCACTCAAGTCTTCAATTGAAAAACTTGACTTGCATTTTTCTAGAAACTACCACTTAAAAAATATGAAGCAAACTAATCTTCAAACAAATAATGTTTACTATTTAAGTAAACAAACAAAACTCAATAGTTAAAATTGTTCTTAAAAAAATATTAATATTGACACTTAATACGAATAGACATACAAGAAATGTTTAATTTAGAGCAAAACAAATTTGAATATTTTGTAGCAAAATATTTTGTCAACAAGTTACAATTAAGTGTAGCATCTGAACCATTACAACAAGAAAGTTCTTATTCATTTTACATTGGTGTTTTATCAAAAGGACTTGATTACATAGGTTTGACATTGCTATTTTATTGCCCTAAACACATATTATATAGAGGTTCCTCTTTCTGAACTTGTGATCTATAAAGGCAGATGAATAAAACTTGTGTTGCCTGATCAAGCAGTATTTACTCCAGACTGTCATCTTGATGCCCCGGGTTCAAACTCTGCTCACTGGTTTCCCCTGTCAACCTGAAGGAGGTGGGGGCTAGGAAATAAGGATATTCTATTCTGAAGTAACATCTGAAACATGTTTAACAAACAAGCTTATCTGTTTCTATAACCAAAGGTTAACTAGGGTGTCACGTGGCCAGCACAATGCCAACTGCCTTTTCTGTACCTATCATATATCAGGTACCCATTAGAGTTGGGTGCACTCAAGGCCTCAAAATAAATCATATATCAGGTACCCATTAGAGTAGGTGCACTCAGGGGCCTCCAAAAAATCTCAAAATTAAAACTCTTCACTGTTTTTCAAACTTGAATCCCTCTCATCAGTTTGAAGCCAAGTGCTTCATCATTTGACTATCATGTCCCACAAATTTTGTAATAGTTTGAGTATTTCATTTACAGGACAATGTATCTAAAATGTGTGTAGAAATTCATATGAGTGTTACAGAAATGTCAGAGAGATTCTTCACCGAGCTAAAGCGTCGTTACTACACCACACCCACTTCCTACCTTGAGCTGATCAACCTGTACATTACCATGGTACAAGAGAAAACAAGGTACACTAATTTCTTCTAAATAAATATAATTTGAAAGAAGTGATCATAAATTGCACTTCCTATTAAATCCTAGAATAGAAACTACTGTCTATTGTTCTAATATTTCAAAATAAAAATGTCAGTTCTTCCTTATAAATATTTTTTTATTAAATAAAGCCAGACTTATTTCACATTTTTGGATGTTATTAATGTAAAAAAAAAACATTTATCTTGGATTGTACTAAATCTTGCTCTTCCTTTTCAACCATTGCACAAATCTATCCTTTTCGACCATTGCACAAATCTATCCTTTTCAGAGAGACTCTTCTCAGCCCTTTAATCTTTCTCTATTTTTTTTATCCTTAAAGTAATGTTCTTTTGCTTGACTTTGACATAAGTATATATTATTGGTTTAGAATAAGTTATTAGATTTGTCAAATGAGGTTAGTTAAAAATAGCTAAGTTGTAGTAGAGCTGATGGCTGTAAATATAGTAAGCTAAATCTGGATATAACGGAAGTTTGATCTTTCTATCTAAGTTATGACTGTCACTAAATGGTTCATCTCCTTGGTTCTGGATGCACTGATATATATTGCTGGTGGCTAATTCTTAATGCTTATCCTAATTTAGTCATTTTTTGTGCTACTATTCTATAGTGCAGTTGCAGGTCACAGCTGGGACTGTGTAGCCATGTAAAATTTTGTACTCCTCATTAATCTTTGGACTCAAAGAAAAAGCCTTACTATTATTATAGTGTAGTTGTATTAAAAAGGGATAGTTCAAATGGTATCATTATAAGTGTCCACAGACATCAATTAGTTTTGTAGACATATTTTAAAGCTAGGATTATCTTTAGTCATAATAAAAGTAATATATTTGTTACTCAGACATCTTATAATGTAATCAGGATCAACTAAAGAATACTAACGTATTAGATTAGGCTGTAGAAAATGTTAATAGCTTTACTCATTGTCGCTGCCTGGTTCTGGTTGTAGGCGTTGCGACGCGAATGTGTCCGAGTGTTGTAGATATTGCTGTAATGTTCTTTAATTAAGTACTTTCTCATACGCACTAGATTTGCAGGTGCGTGAGTACACTAGCGTACTGAACTCTCCAAGCACAAACGTTCTGAATTATTAATAAACGCTCTTGTAGCAGACAAGAATTTTATTACATATAAGATATAGATCACAAAAGATATTGGCGACTTCAGCCATCACAAAATATAAACCAATAAAATACTGGCTGCTCATGCCATGTAGAATAAGTAATCAACAAAATGTTCACAATATAAGTCCGAAGAAATCTCTTAAGTTAACACTAGATCAAGTTGGTTATAGTACACGTTACAGACAGAGAAAATTATATTACAGCCACTCTCTGCTGGAGTTCTTCACTAACTGATTAATATTGACCCTTATTTTTGAGTCCCTTAAACTTATTCTCGTGTTCTCAGCACGGAATATTACAATAGGTGACTGAGTGTCACTTCATGTCACAGAGGTTCTAAAACTGGACTGTGACACTCATGTTGGTTTATTTAATATGCTTCTGTTGCATATATTTCTTGTAGTAATATTAAGACTGCTCGTGAGAGAGTAGCTAATGGACTTTCCAAACTGTTTTCAACCAATGATTTGGTTGACAATATGAAGAAAGAACTTGTTGCCTTAGAGCCTGAACTTAAACAGAAGTCTGCTGACACTGCTGCCTTGATGGAAAGACTTAAAATAGATCAAGAGAAAGCTAATGTTGTAAGTTGACATTTGGAAATAGGATGTTTCTATTTATAACATAATGCATTATTTTTGTGCATTCATCATTCAATTATCTTAACTATTTAATTTTTGAAGTTGGGACAAGTAATGTTGTATGAGTTCAAGTTTCATTGAATGATGGAATTTTAATAAATGATCATCAGGTGTATGGTAGTATTGGTAATTATTAAGAAAGTATAGAATGATTGCTGTCAAACTCTAATTTAGCTTTTGAAAAAAAAAATATATGTATATATATTCAAAGAGAGACAGAAATGAACTTTATATTATCACTATATTTGAAATAGGATTACAAAACGTGACTAAAGAAGTCAGAATGTTAATAAAGTTTACTTTAAAGAAACAATCATGTCAAAATATAATTTGTACTTTAAACTTACTGATTTTTAGTAGTAATATAGTATTGATGTTCCTTTTTAAATGTGGTCACTAAGAAAATAAAATTGTACATAGGTCATTGTTTACTAATTGTACTTTTTAATGATACATTTTAAGATTTGATGAACTAAGGGCTGTTTTGGCAATTAGTATTTAAAAAAAGAAAGGACAAGCAATGGCTGAATAGTACCTAACACAACAAAATGCAAATGTACCTGATTCAATCAATAGATATAAAAGGGGTGACACTATTATGTAGATAAATTATAGTTGAGGTCTGAAGCCCTATGACTTTGTTTGGGACTATTTAATGTTTGATTTGTAGGAAATAAGAAGAAAACAAATCTCTGCTTTTTTGTATATTATATTGAAATTCAAGGGCTATTGAAATTACTGTTCTAGTTTCAAATACCTGAAAAGTTGGCACTTCTAGACCATGAAAACATCACCTTCACCTAACCCTTTGTCTGTTCAACTGTTGGGACACTACACATGATCTGTAGACCATTTTCCTTTTCTTTTCCTTAAGTAGAATCTCTTCCAGTGATAGGCTTGTCCACTCTTTGATGTTGTCTTCCATTCACTTTCTTTGCCTCTTCTTTTTCCTGGTACTGTTCCCTGAACAATTGCAGTGTAATAAAATTCACTGATAATAACAATTATAAGTTGAGTGATTATTAAAGTTAATATTTGATGTAGAAACCAGTCAACATTTAAGAACAAAAGACCTCCATCAGTATTTCCATGCACTAATGAGATTCTAGGCTGCTTTTGATCTATTTTAGTATGTTCTGATTAGGCTCAGAAATGGCTGCTGTGGATTGTTTCAGAGCTCTAATCAATATGAAATATTTAATATGTATGGATAACAGTTTCTTTCAATTTATCAATCAGGTTCAGAAACAGGTGGCTATCGATGAAGCGAAAGCGAAAACAACTGCTGAAGAAACTCAGGCTATAGCAGATGATGCTCAGCGAGACTTGAACGAGGCGCTACCTGCGCTGGAAGTTGCAGAGAAAGTAAAACATTTTTATAAATTACAGACACTCTTTCTAAACAGAAGAGAGTTATAGATTAAGCATATCCATTTGTTAATCTAGTCATGTAAGTTAATAACAGACTTAAACTCACCTAAGTCTTGATTGTCCTGGATGATTCAGGCAACATGTTCCTTGCTGCAATAGCAATAGGGAAGAAACACTTGTACCAATTGTCCTACCAGATGGAATAAGAAATGTTACTTGTTACTTTATCTTTGTGTCTTTTGGAGTATTTCATTAGGTTGTGTTTTTGTATTTATAACTTATGGTTAAGTGTTTTATGTATTATTATTCCATCCCATCCCATGGAGGGCTCTGGCCTGTTTCAACACATCCTTCCATTCAGATCTCTCCTGGGCCCTTCGTCTCCATGCTCTAACCCCAAACTGTTAAAGATCTGCTTCCACATCATCAATCCATCGCATTCAGGGTCTTCCTTTGGGTTGCCTGCCTTTTGTTTTTTGTCTGTATACGATTTTCTCTCCTCTGTTATCTGACATTCTTTCATGGTGACCTGCCTAACATAGTCTGTTCTTTTTTTATTTCGGTCACTATTGGTGGGTCTTCATATAATTGATATATCTCTTGGTTAATGTGTGTCCTCCACCCAGTTTCATCCTGTATGGCACCATAGATTTTCCTAAGAATTTTTGTTCCCAAGTATTAATTAAATTTTCAGATGTCTTAGTCAGTGTCCAGGTCTCACTTCCACGCATTGCTGCTGGTCTTGTTATGGTTTTGTATATTATTTTCTTGGTTTTCCTTGAAAGAATGTATTATTACTTTACTTTTTAATCTTCTGTCATTCACAAAGTGTCATTGCATGACAAGGTAGTAGTTCCTTCTCTGTCATTGAAAAATGATCTCATTTTCTTTTAACTCAAAAACTGCTAGGGAAGATTATCTTCATTTGAAAAACTGCACACATGGCATGAAAAGGTTGGGTATCTTGAGAGTTGCCCACTTTGATAAAAAAAAAATTTGCGAGAATGTTCTTTACTGATGACCATAATCTCCTTGTCTTCAATCTCATAATACTGCCATACACGGCTTCATGCCATGAGGTGCAATAATAAATAGCATTTCACAGTCATAAATGTCAATTTCATTTTCTTTGTGGGATCTCTTGAGAGTTGCCTATATATCACTTGGGAGCACTTTCCAGCTCATAGCTCCACATAAAATGTCATTTGGGGAGGCAATTTTCAGGCAAAAGAACTACATGTTCAGCCCATCATAGTTCTGAACTTTTTGATGTGGCAAAAGATCTTAAAATCTCATATGTAGTCAAACATTTTTAACTGGTTAAGTTTTTAGACATCAGAGATGGTAAGAGTTCAGCTTTTTGATGTGACTGGAACATAAGGTCCAGGAATCTGAAGCATAGAAGGACTACAGTATTGTCAATTTTTAATTTTTGTACAAGTGCTAAGTCTTCTTGACCATACTTGTTTTTAAAGTCTGAGGCACTGTGGCATGCAACATGGAAGTCTACCTCAGCATATAGGCTGGCATTTAGTTACCAGATAGACAAACATTTTTACGCTTACTAGTTTCTGGCCATCTTTAAAAATGTCTTGTTTCTTGGCAATTTTATTGGGAGGAGGTTGGTACAGAACTTTTGTCTTCGCTGCATTGATATTGAAGCCAAAGTTTTTGCCTTAGTGAAGAGGGTCAAGCTCTTTTGAAGACCCACTATATTTGAGGGAAGTAAAGTGCAGCCATATGTGAATAGCAGATCTCTGATTTAATCATATTTGACTTTTGCCTTTGTCTTGTTTTATGCTGGTTTTTTTTTCAAATTTTAAACACATAAATAAATTTTAAATTTCATATTAACCACTTCATTAAAATTTTAAACACCTAATGTTAAGTTAAATTTAAACTTTAAAAAACTATATATATGTGAACTAATGAAACTCTCAGAAAAGATCTACACATAACCACTTTGCATATGAAGTATTGATAACTTGTCACCCTAGAAGAGTTGATTGCTGGAAAGCACTGAAGAGTTTAATGCTGGGGAAACAATAAATTAATTTTATTAAACTCATGAGCTCTACCACATTTTCTCATCTTCTTCATCTACTCAGCTTAGCTGTAGGCTCTCTGCAGTGGCATGCTGTTCTTCCTAGTTGTTCCACACTGCCTTACAGAGTGTTAGTTATTCTAGGTTGTTCAGTTCAATTAAATTGTGACATTCTATAAGAAAATAATTGACAGTCTTGTAAGAAGATGACTACATCCTACGCGTCATGCATTTAGTCATGAGTATAAACCTGTGACCTAAATTCTGCTAAGTCACTGATTTTCCTGGCTAGATCAGGCAACCCATTCCAAGCTCTAATAGCACTGGGGAAGAAAGAGCATTTGTACAAATTTGTCATAGCATATGGAACGAGGAATATGCCTTTGTGTCTTTCTGAGTATTTTATTAGGTTTTGTTTTTGTATTTGAAGATTCTGGTTCAATGTTTTATGTATAATTGATTCCTTACTTTTGAATCTTCTATCCTGAAGGCTTTCTAAATTTAGTGATTTTACTAAAGGTGTTACTCTAGTCAAATGTGAATATTTGTTTGTTATAAATCTCACTGCTCTATTTTGTGTCTGTTCCAGTTTCTTAATGTTTTCTTGAGTTGAGGGGTCCCAAACAGAGGATGCATATTCTATTATGAGCTTAACAAACATTTTAGTTATGCTTAATGCTTTGTTTGATTTTTTTTGATAGTTTAATCAATATGGGGATTCCATGGCAGTTTTTCATTTATCATAACACCTAAGTATTTTGCGTTTTTAGTCTGTGTTACTGGTTAACCATGAGTAAGATAAGTGGAATTTATTTGTTTTAGTTTTTATAATAAGAATGACAATGATCTGTTATGACTCTGCGCTTTCAGGCTTTGTTAGCACTAGACAAAAATGACATTGCTGAGATACGAGTATTTACCAAACCTCCAGAGCTTGTTCAGACAGTTCTAGAAGCTGTTGCCATACTCTTAGGCAACAAGTAAGTGGAATAAACAAACGAAACATTAATGTTTTATACTTGGTGAACGTCTAATGACCGTGACCTTCAGTAATTCATTGCACTAAAATGTTGATTGCATATGCAATAATTTCTTTCAGGACAGACTGGGCGAGTTGTAAAGCCATGCTGGCAGACACAAACTTCTTTAAAAAAATGTATGAATATGACAAAGAAAATGTCCCAGCCGCCAAGCTGGCTAAAGTCAGGAAATATACATCCATGCCAAGTTTTGTACCTGACGTTGTAGCCAAAGTTTCAAAGGTAACTAATTTAAAAACTCATTAAAAAACTCATTAGACTGGATAATGAAAAGGTAAAAAGCTGGCAACACATGCATTCAATGGACAAAAAAATGGAGGATCTAGATTTCACAAGATGATATCTGCCTCCAAAAACTACTACATGCTCGTATAAAATTAAACAAGATCATTATAGAAGTGGAGAAAACTGGTTTAAAAATCAATGAAAAGAAAACTCAGGTGTTGAGAATAAATAAAACCAAGAAAAACCACTACAACGTCAAGGAGAAAACCTAGTAGAAAGAGATGATATTGTCTATATTAAAAGCAAAGAGGGATGATTAACATACATGTTTAAAATTAGATCAACTAGGCTAGTCATGTGTTTAATATTCTACAGAAGATCTGGTGTTAAAAAAAACAACTGTCACTACACAACAAAATGTGAATGTGAAATCATTTCTTTTATTTGGTTCAGAGACTTGAAGATTAACACAGTCTAACATTCACCCACAAATGTTGTACTCATAAAATGATCTGTCTAATAAGTTAAGCCCACAGTATGTCAAAACAATTCCACTTTTCATTGAATGTTGTTTTGTTTTGTTTGTTTTTTTGCTTCTTTTTTATTTGCCAACCAGCAGTCTTCTAAGCAGAAAAACAATTTCTGTATTTGGTGTGGAAAAAAATGTCTATAGATGCATTATTATTTTTTTTTAGTAGACATTATATTTTGTAATCACATTGTTTATGGAAAAGTTTCATAGTGAATGTACATCTTAAATCATTAACTACTTACCTGAAAATATTTGTGATTTAATGTTTTGAAGATTGTTATAACCACAGAGTAATGATGGAATGTTGTTTGATAAATCTATTCTTCGTCCAGGCTTGTAAAACTTTAGTCCTATGGGTTCGAGCAATTGATGTTTACTCTGCTGTAGCTAAACAAGTTGAGCCAAAGAAACAAGCGTAAGTAATTAGCAGTCAAGGCATTAAATAATTAGCAGTCAAAGTGTTGCTATTTTTTAAATCATTCTAGGTCTAAGTAAAAAAATATTCAATTATATTTGTTTTCTTAGACTTGTTTTAATACAACTTTAGTGGTCATTAATTAGTAAACTTTGTACTAAATCATAATGATGTCACTTTGACAGTGGAACATGGGATATATATATATAGTATTATTACAGAAGTATATGTATAGTTGGTATATTATTATTACAAGATGTATTATCTCTTCCTTGTCAGACTGGCTGAGGCTCAAGACGTTCTCAATGAGGTTTTAAGTGTCCTCAAAGCTAAACAAGACCAACTGGCTGAAGTGGAGAAACAAATTAAAAATCTTCAGGCTGTCTTTGACAAGAGTATGGAAAGAAACATGGCTGTGACTGCCGCCAGATTGAAACGCTCTTCCAAACTGACAACAGCCTTAGCTGATGAACAAGTAGGTTATTTTAAAATCTGTGAGAACTATTATAACATTAAAATATGATTCTTAGTCAGACTTGGCCTACTGGGCGTAGTTTTTATAATATCAAAGATAAATTGAAATGATCAAACAAAAATATCACCTTGAGGAATAAATTAACGATTTGAAAATATGTGCATTCATTCACTAAAACCATATTTCCATACTGGAGATGAGACATACATGGCACACAGTCTTAGAAAGAAGTGTGAGACTACAATGATTTTGTCACTTTTTTGGTGTGATTTTTTTTTTTCATATTTCTACTTTAAAAAAATATACATTTCAATAGCTCAACTATCTTTGAAACAACATCTCAATCTCATGATTTCATGTTTAAATAAGGATGGGACATTACTAGAAACTCATTTAGTTCTCATCTTTATCATTGAAATATTTATTCTCTGCTCCTTGAAATATTTATTCTCTGCTCCTTGAAATATTTATTCTCTGCTCCTTGAAATATTTATTCTCTGCTCCTTGAAATATTTATTCTCTGCTCCTTGAAATATTTATTCTCTGCTCCTTGAAATATTTATTCTCTGCTCCTTGAAATATTTATTCTCTGCTCCTTGAAATATTTATTCTCTGTTCTGCAAGGTTGTTAAAAGTGGTAATGGATATAAGCACTCCACTACCTAAAAAATACTTTCAATGGCTTTCAGATAGCCTCTGACAAACAGCCTCTACCCGTTAGATGTTAGATATGGGAGAAATGTTATCACTAACTGGGGAAAATGTGTAACCAGTGCCTAAACCAGTAAGCTTCAGGCTTAAGGGGCTCATTAGCCTTGGTTGGCTACCCACCTAGGAGAAGGAAAACTGAATTCAAACCTCTGCTGCCTTGCGGCTATACCCAAATATGTGAAAGGCTTTGGGAGTCTATCTTGAGGAAAAATAAGGAGCAGACAACCTTAAGGCAGTTTGCAGAGCCAGCGCCACCGCATTTCGCATTCTGTATCAGCACTTGCTGTTCCTTTGGATTCATCAGCTGTGCTGAGAAATTGGAAAATAGCTGTTTGGGTTACATTGTTCCAACCATAACTAATGCCCAGGCATTCATCTCATTTCTCATTTCCATAGTAATTTTGCAACTGAAAGAGGCCATAGTATTTGTTCTCTTTCTACATCATGTTTCTTATAGGTTCGTTGGGAGGAAAGTGTTGCCAAATTTGATGTACATTTGAAAAATGTAGTAGGAGATGTTTTTATAGCAGCAGCTTGTGTAGCTTACTATGGAGCCTTTACTTCTACTTACAGGCAAAAACTTGTAGAAGGTAAGTCTAAACATCAAAAACAATGTACTTTTAAAATGTTTAGATACAGACACCCTTGAAAACTAGTACCATTAAGAGAGAAAACTGGTCGTGTGGTATGCCTTTAAAACTGTCATCAGTTTGAACCCTTCCCACTGCTGTCTGCTTTGGTTCTCAAGAAGTTTAGATTGGTACATGATAATCTTAATTTCTGAATGAATGTCCAAAACTTAAAAAACAAAACCTTTATTAATGCAATGTCTGCTTATACCATATTAACTGATTGTTTTTTGACTAGCTTAAGTATTGTGTTGGATACATAAATAAATTTTTTAGACCTTTGTAGCAGCTTTTGATTCATTTCAGTTATAAGTTTTCCTAATTGCCCATTAATCTTGATACATGGCAACTAATCATCCTCAATAAGAAAATATGAAAAGTACAAAATGAATTAGGTTTTGAAAATGGTGAAGGCTGTTTCTAAAAAAATGTTTATAAAATGTTTTACATGTTACGGATGTTCCTTCAAAGATAAAGATAATCTACTTTCTAGTCCAAACCTCCTGCTTTCTGCTTTTGAATTGATCATTTGAGACTGTATACCTTCCTGGCCAAACATCAAATTATACAAACTTCTTGTTCTCATAACTCTTGAAAATATTACTAGGTCTAGCTTGATTTTTCATTATTTAGTTATGCTTTACTCTCAGATATATGATTTAGTAGTTAGAAACAAAATATTTTACTTCAATTATTATTAACTTAGAAGGCGCGGTGGCTGAGCGGTAAAGCGCTTGACTTCCTAACCGTTGTCCGGGGTTTGAATCCTAGTGAAGACTGGGATATTTAATTTCAGGATCCTTGGGCGCCTCTGAGTCCACCCAGCTCTAATGGGTACCTGACATTAGTTGGGGAAAAGTAAAGGCGGTTGGTCGTTGAGCTGGCCACATGACACCCTCGTTAACTGTAGGCCACAGAATCAGATGACCTTTACATCATCTGCCCTATAGACCACAAGGTCTGAAAGGGGAACTTTACTTTACTATTATTAACTTAACTGTATCTTGTATTTCTCACATTTAATTATTTGTTAAAAACTTTTAGAAATATTTATATTAAGAAAGAACATTTTTAAGAAAGTAGCATAACATAACCTAAATATTACCACAACGACCAATTGATATGACTGAAATACTCTGATGTATCTTATCTTATCTTATATAATACAGACGTTACTTCAAAAAAGAAGATGATTACGTCCTACGCGTCATGCATTTAGTCATGCATATTAACCAATGACTTAAATTCTGCCAAGTCACTGGTTTTCCTGGCTAGCTCAGGCAACCCATTCCATGCTCTAATAGCACTAGGGAAGAAGGAGTATTTGTACAAATTTGTCCTAGCATATGGGACGAGGAATGTGCCTTTATCTTTGTGTCTTTCAGAGTATTTTATTAAATTTTGTTTTTGTATTTGAAGATTATGGTTCAGTGTTTTATGTATGATTGCTACTTTACTTTTGAGCCTTCTGTCCTGAAGGCTTTCTAAATTTAGTGATTTTACTAAAGGTGTTACTCTAGTCAAATGTGAATATTCGTTTGTTATGAATCTCACTGCTCTATTTTGTGTCTGTTCCAGTTTCTTAATGTTTTCTTGAGTTGAGGGGTCCCAAACGGAGGATGCATATTCTATTATTGGCCTAACCAAGGTTAAGTAACATTTTAGTTTTATGTTCTTATTTGATTTATAGAAATTTCTTTTAATAAATCCTAATGCTTTGTTTGATTTTTTTGTAGTTTCATCAATATGTGGATTCCATGATAGTTTTTCATTTATTATAACACCTAGGTATTTTGCGTTTTTAGTCTGTGATACTGGTTTGCCATGAATAAGATAAGTGGAATTAATTTGTTTTAGTTTTTTTGTTACTCTTAACAACTGACATTTTTCTGGGTGGAAAGACATGCTCCAATTTGATTCCCATTTCTGTAATTCATCTAATTCTCTTTGTAAAATATCTGTGTCTTGTGTTGTTTTTATTGTTCTATATATTATGCAATCGTCTGCAAATAATCTGACTTTTGTTCCTGAACTAATGCAATTTGGTAAATCATTTATGTAAATTAAAAATAGTAGTGGACCCAAGACTGTACCTTGAGGTACACCTGAGTTTACTGTTATCGGTGTTGATTTAGAGCCATTTATTATTACAGTTTGTTCTCTCCCTATCAGAAAGTCTTTAATCCACTGATGCAGTGGACCATTAATGCCGAAATATTTTAATTTTTTAAGCAAACTATGGTGGTGAACTTTGTCAAAAGCCTTAGAAAAATCTAGTAAGATAGCATCTATTTGTTCACTATTATCTAAACCTTTTGAAAAATCATCAATTAGTCCTATTAGTTGTGTTTCACATGATCTATATTTCCTAAAGCCATGTTGGTATGGTGTGAGGACATTATGTTTGTCTAAGTGGTTTATGATGTTGCTACATATTATGTGTTCTAGGATTTTACATGTGATGCTGGTAAGTGATACTGGTCTGTAGTTCCCTGGGTCAGATTTTTCTCCTTTTTTAAATAGGGGGGTGACATTAGCTTCTTTCCAGTCCTTTGGTACTCTGCCCTGGTTAAGTGAAGCCTGAAAGAGTATTTTGAAAACTGGGGCTAACTCATTACTTAGTTCTTTGAGTAATCTAGCTGGAATACCATCAGGTCCAGAAGCTTTATTTGGTTTGGTGTTGGCTAATAGTTTTTGAATTCCATTTTCTTGTACTACTATATCTTCTATGTTGTCTACTTGGTTCAAATTCAGTAATATGTCTTTGTCTCCTGGGGCTGAGAATGCTGATGCAAAGTATTTGTTTAGAATGTTTGCTTTATCATTATGTATTATGTTATGTTCATCTTTTAATGGCGCTACGCCTGTTGTTTCCATTTTCTTAGACTTAATGTATGACCATAGGTTTTTGTTGTTATCTTTAGATATTACATTGTTTATGTATTCACTCTGCAGCTGTCTGCTTACTTTTTGGGTTAAGTGTTTAATTTTTATATACTTTTTGTAAACTCTTTCTGCATTAGTTTCTTTAAATTTTCTATAGAGGTTTTCCTTCTGTTTACAAAGCTTCTTTAGTCTATTATTAAACCAGCATTTATTTATTTTGTTTGATGTGTATTTAGTTGGTATATGATTTTCTATTATGCTTTTAAGATGGTTTTTAATGAAATTCTTTTTCTAATAAGAATGTTTGTTGAAAGTTTAGTGCAGCTTGGTGTAGTTGTGTTAGGTTACATTTATTCCAGAGTAAGATTTTTCTTTTGGGTTTTGTATTGGCTACTGCTTTTATCTGACTGTGTATTTTTATGATCTCATGGTCTGATAGACCAGGGATAATTTCATAATCAACTACTAATCCAGGTCTGTTGGTTAAGAAGAGATCTAATGTGTTGTTTAATCTAGTTGGCTTTTTAATGATTTGATCTAAACTTAGGTTGTGTAAAGTTTCTATGAAAAGCTCATTTATGTCCTTAAGGTTTTGGTGTTTATCTATGGTTAGTGTTTTCCAATTTATATCAGGTAGGTTGAAATCACCCATAATCCAAAAAACTGCATTTTTATTTGTCTCTTTAAGTGTAGTAATCTGATTACATAGTTCCTGCATGTATTCTAAACTAGAATTTGGTGGTCTGTAAATGCTGCCTATTATTAGGGATGTTGAGGTGGTATTAATTTTACTTAGATTCATTATAAGACATTTGAATGTATTTAATAATTTGGATACAAAAACTTTTCTACAGGTTGGACTAAACGATTGATTGAGCTTCAAATACCTGCAACAGAAAATATGACTCTTGTGTCAGTCTTGGCAGATATATATGAAATTCGACAATGGAATGCTGACGGTCTGCCAAGAGATGCTGTTTCAATTGAAAACGCTGTTCTTGTAACTAAAGGTCGCAGGTGGCCTTTGATGATTGACCCACAAGAACAGGTAAAGTTTTTAAGTAAACAAATAATGTTTCTAGTATGTACTTGTATTGATTAAAGCTGAGTATTATTGTTGACACTTCTTTCAGGCCAACAGATGGATCAGAAATAGAGAGGCTCTAAATAAGCTTAAAATTATTAAATTATCAAATTCCAACTTTCTGAGAACACTTGAAGCTTGCATAAGAGGAGGTTTACCTGTTTTGATGGAGGATGTTGGTGAAGCTTTGGATCCAGCACTAGAACCTGTCTTGTTAAAACAAACCTTTATACAGGTAACATTTTTCTATTACATCTAAACATTTAAACACTTTATTGTATACCAAAATTTTCTCTGTGTGTGTAAAAGCTGTGTTTGTAAAAGCAAAAAGGTTTAATGATGGAGTTATGTCTCCTGACTTGTTACAACTTTACGTAATCTACCCTTGGACTCCAATATGTTTTGAGGGTTTGGTCAGTGCAACATTCAATTCATTTCTCCATCTATAACTAAAGTGCTTTACATGACAAGTAACATATCAAGTTTTAAACTCCTTTAGGTATTTGAACCTTTTATGTAACCTTATTGACTTTTTTCAGTTATATATTTATAAGTAAGGTCACTTTTATCAAATTTGACATTATGAAAATGCTTCATTTCTAAGGACTTAACATGTTTCTCTATAAGAGTAGATTAAAAAATTTTGAGTTTTTTGGTGTTCCTAATTAGGTATTTGTGAAGTAAAGCTATTGCTTGCTTTAATCCCAGGATTCTCAAAGAGATGCCCAGAACAGTGTTAATGCAGAGTGTTCAGATGCAAATGTATTGTTGAACAGAGAGGAAAAAAAATGTTACTGTAATCTTTTAGAACACTAATCTTGGTTGCTGAAGTTATCAAAATATATTTTGTACAAAAATAAATAGTATAATGTTGTAGGTAACTGTGAATGAAAAAATGCGAGGCTAAAATGATAATACATAAAAGGTTAAGGATGATTTTATGGAATGCCTCCCCCCTCCCCATTTGCCAATGCTTTCAATGAATTTCTTAGTGTTGTATCTGGTCTCCTTAGTGGTTGTCTTGGAATGTTCCTGGTTTTTTTTTTAATAGAGTATATGTAGTCATAATGTATTTCCAATTAGAAAATTATTTTCTGGTCACAGCCTACTTGTTATATTATAGCAGAGAACAGATCATCTTATCCTATCTTGTCTGCTTACCATATTCCTTTGTAGATTGAAATCTAGATAATGATATTTTAAACATTCTCGAATATCATTCTCATTATAACTATGTTATAGGCTGATTTATGATAATTTTTCTTTCCTTTTCTAAGGGAATGAACTAAGTTTTATGTTTAGGCTCACAATAGATTTTATTGGAATTATAAGAAAATATAAGATGGAGTTCATTTGCCCCTGAGTCCACCCAACTCTAATGGGTACCCGACTTTAGTTGTGGAATGTAAAGGCGGTTGGTCATGTACTGGCCACATAACACCCTGCTTGTTAACTGTTGGCCATAGAAACAGATGACCTTAACATCATCTGCCCCATAGATAGCAAGGTCTGAAAGGGGCAACTTTACTTTTACTTAGCTCCTGTCTCATGTTTACAGGAAATATTCAATGAACAGCTATTTGGATGTAATCTTTAAAATTAAAACAAAAGTTAGTTTATCTTGTAATATTTCTAAAAGTAATGAAGTCTATTCACATGTAAAATATTTCACATGTTCCTTCAGATTTGATGGTAATTTCATCCTAACCAAACCTCTCGCTGAACTGTAGGATATGAATCTGGTACTATTGAGACCATCCAACAACAGTCCAGCCAGCATATCACACTACCTGACTCCCATCAATTAAATAATAAGGACAAATTTTAGCATGAATAATATTATAATAAATGAAATGACCATAAATAGAATCATGATGAATCAACTAGTAATGAATGAGATTATTATAAATAAAATCAACATGAGTGAAATTATAATTGAATTTGTCATGAATGAGCTTAAAAGGAAATTGGAAGGATAGAACTTGCAGTTAAAAACTAAATTTTCAAAGTGATACCCAATGTATAGAGTTTTAGGCCAACATTCTGATTGAATAAAAATTACTTTTTAATCTTTTTTTTTCGTTGTCTTTTTCAGGGTGGGCGTGTGTTGATTCGCTTGGAGGATAGCGATATAGACTGATCGAAACTTTCGCTTCTATATGACCACCAAACTTTCTAATCCACATTACTTGCCAGAAGTCTGCATCAAAGTAACAGTTATCAATTTCACAGTCACCAAGAAAGGCCTTGAAGATCAACTTCTTAGGTTGAAAATTTCTTTCGCATCTATTTTTTTTTTTCTTGTTACATACATTTTATTTTAGCTCTGGCTTAACATCCAAAGCATTCTTTCAAGACTAAATTAACCAGTCGAATTGTTAAAAAGTTTAAAAAAAAAAAAAAATAAGATTGGTTAAACTAAATACATTACAATTTTTATTACTACTATAAAATCTACTTTTATGTAAATGTTGTTTTATTGTTTTGATTATGAAAATATATAATTTTTTTGGGAATACAATCTGTTTTTAAATAGACTAATTTTTAACTAGGAGCAGTAAAAATTTCAACTAGTTACATTTAATAGGTCAGACATGAAAAGGTTGTTTTTCTTTCTATTGGTTGTAGTGATGTTGTCAGTTTAGAGAGACCAGACTTGGAAGAACAAAGAAATGAAATCATCATGAGAATCAATGCTGATAAGAACCAGCTGAAATCTATTGAAGATAAAATTCTGAAGTTACTTTTTGAATCGGAAGGAAATATATTGGACAATGAAGAACTTATCAATACATTGAATGATTCTAAGGCAAGTATCACATAGGCCTTGAAGTGTGTGAGTTTCACTTGTTTCCATTGGTAATGTGGGTGTTTATAACCATTAAAGCATCATTCAAATGTCCCAAGTACATCTTGAGGATCTCTCATTCCTTATATCTCTCTGCAGAAGTAACACAGCACTAAAATAATTTTTTTTATAATTCCAGTAGCAGAGTTTAATATATAATAATGATCATATAATTATAATGTGATTTAGAAAACAAAGATGTAGAAGACTAGAAATCAAACAGAAAAAATACCATCATGTTTTATTAGACTTGGTTCAAGAAAAAACAATGTTCATAAAGTTAAACAAAATTCTAAGATTAAAATGGGTCTAACAATGTTACCAGAAAATTATATCATGAGGGTGTCTACCAATAAATTTTACTGCTATTGGGAAAAAATTGGTTTTAGTTGCCAATTTAAAGTAAAAACATCAAGTAACAGTGTAGATACACTTGTTGAAATAAGTTCAGATGTAAAATTCATAGCAGACATGTATTAACTAGTTTTTAATTCTGATCAACTTAAAGAAAAATATTGAATGGTTTCTTGACAGGTCACCTCAGCAGTTATCAAAGACTTACATTGAATTGTTTCTTGACAGGTCACCTCAACAGTTATCAAACAAAGACTTGCTGAATCCGAGACAACAGAAGAAAAGATCAGTGTGGCCCGGGAGAAATATCGCTGTGTTGCTGAGAGGGGTTCGGTTATGTACTTTCGTGTCTGACATGGGGGAAGTAGATCCCATGTATCAATTCTCTCTCAAGTATTTTAAACAGGTAAAGGAATGGATAAGCCAATAAAATCATCACATTAGTATGTGTAATTTACATTCCTAAACCAATAAGTATTGATCTTAGTACCCAAAGTTGGTCTCTTTCAAATGGTAGTGGGCCCATGCATAAATGTAAAATTTTTAACTTTACCCATATTTACTTCATATACATTTTGCAAGTATTTAAAAAGGATATTGTTATAAATGAACTTATTGACATGGGTAAGGTTAGATGTGCATATGACGCGCTCACACAGGTGACAGAAGCCATCTACTGCTAGCATTAAACCAGGATGAGGGATGGCCCTTCAGGAACACTCTACTTGAAAATAGGTTGTGATGTGGTCATGTGATTTGTCTAAAAAAGGTCTGGGGACATTCTGTCATTTCCTAGAAGGCCTTCATTGGCCCTTTATAAAGAGAAGAGGTGGCAGAGTCAAGATAGTCTGGTAGAGTCCAGGTTCAGTTCAGTTCTGGACAAAACAGATAGTCTAGTATGATTCAATTAAGTAGAGCAGTACCTTTTTGTAAGGTTCTCTACAGTGAAGTGCTTGTGCAGTCTTTCAAACTTCCAACTGTACAGTATTTGACATAGTTTATTAGAGTTGATAAAGTACCCGGCAATCTGAGTCCAGTGTTTCCAGGAAGCCAGATAGATAGTCATAACAATAAAAACAGATAATTTACTCATGTATAAGCACATGTGTTTTTTTCTCATATTCTTTGACAATCAGTATATGTCTTATCCAAAATATCCATTATTTACAGTTAAAGTTTGAAATACAGTGTCATTATTAACTAATTTAGAAAATTCATTTTAAAATGTTTAGCTTCTTTGTGTATTGTGTTGCTGATGGGCAGAACCACTTTAAACATTACCTCTGTAAGCCGATTATAATAATAATCTTTATTATCCATGAATGCTTTGCTAGATGGTATATTAGATGACAATGACGGTATATAAGATGATAATGATGCCAACCTGCAACAAATTTTAGCACTGCAGCTATGGTTCTTGACAAGGCTAGATGGGATTCTTCTGTAAAATCCATTGTTTCTTTGTGATTAAAAGAATGAATTACAAGGTGTCAACATTTTTGTCATCTGTGCCTCTGTAATAAATTGGTAGGGTTCGAAAACAGGACTAGGCAGTAGTCAAAAGGACCGAGGAGCCATCTGTATGAATATGAAGTAGAAATTAGTTTGGTGTATTTTTTAGAAAATCTGAAACAAATTTGAAAAATGAAATGATGCTAGAATAGAGTAGTTTTCTCCCCTACACCCACATTACTAATAAAATTAAAAAAAAAAAAAAAATCTCCCTCCCCATCATCTGATTGTCTGAAAGGAAAATTGGTCCAGTCCAAAGTTAGGCAATCATGTCTGAGTTTAATTTGAATTTTAGCCTTTATTTTTCCAATGTTTCAAATGCTTAGGATTCAGTCAGAAACATCTTAACCATTTTATTATTTTAAAATTTTATTCAGCTATTTAACGATACAATCTCAACCAGTGAGAAGTCTGATGACCTTCAAACATGACTGGACATTTGCTTAGAAGAGACTACAGTATGTATTTACAAGAATGTTTTTATGGTAATTCTTGTATTGTTACCTGCATTGTGTCTCATGGTTTCAGTAATATTGACATTACTGGAATTGGTGTAATGCAAAAAAAAGCACTCCACTGCCTATAAAATGCTTCCAAAGGCATGCGTCTCAAATAGCCCTCTGACAACTAGTCCAACTCAGATATTGGATCCGGCTTGAACTGTTATCTGTAAAGAAGAGCACTGGTGCTTTAACAAGTAATCTTCAGGCAGGAAGGGGCTCCTTAGCTTGCTGGCTACCCACCTAGGAGAAGGAAAACTCTAATTCAAATCTCTACTCATTGCAGCTATATCCAAACATGGGGAAACTTTTCAGGAGTCAACCCTGAAGAAAAATCAAGAGCCAGTGACCCTTGGGTAGCTTACAGTGCTACACCTTGGCAGAGTCTGCGATGCCGATAAAATTTACCCCTTAACTTTATTGGCATTAACCTTCATTTGGATAGATCAGCTGGTTGGGAGGGGGGAGGACTGCTCCATGTGTGACATGGTTCCAATCATAGCCTATGTATTCATCTCAATTACATGAGACCAATAGTTGTTTCATAACTGAAGGAGGCCATAAAATAATCAAATGTATCTCATAGTGCCTCTAGTATATGGTTTTGTGGGTCATGCTTTATTTTGTAGTATGCTTGGTCCCCTTTCACATCCTTCAGATGCAGATAATGCAAAGGTCATCTGTTTCTATTACTGATGGTTAACAAGGGTGTTCTTAGCTAATGTCAAGTACCCATTATTTATATTGTAAATCTTAAAGAATTCATTAACTAAATTAACTTTGATCTTACTTACAGATTAATGTGACATGTGAAATGAGATATTCCTCTAGTGGTTGCTTTGATTTTCTTTCAGAGGTCTCTTTGAAAAACACAAGCTTGTATTTTCATTTTTGCTTTGCTCAGAGATTATGAAAACTGAAGGGGAAATAACTCCCTTGGAGTGGAATTTTTTTCTCCGTGGACCTATTGGAGGTATAGAGAAGGTACTAGACATTTTGATTAATATTTCTCTTCTTCTCTTATTTCAACTTCATTTATTTTAGGAAATGCCTTCACAGAAATGAAATGACTTTCTAGAGATCCTAGAGATATATAAATATGTTATCAT
Source organism: Biomphalaria glabrata (assembly GCF_947242115.1). Taxonomy (NCBI): domain Eukaryota; kingdom Metazoa; phylum Mollusca; class Gastropoda; family Planorbidae; genus Biomphalaria; species Biomphalaria glabrata. Next base: position 313,808 of record NC_074726.1, on the reverse strand, counting down.
TTTATTATATACATTAGGAATAAAAAGTTTTAAATAATAGTACACTTGTATGGAGTAGTGATTTTCTGTGACCGTGGCTGTGTATCGATGATTAGCCTCTTTATGCAGAAAAGACAGAAGAGAAGTTACAAAGGGAAGATTATAAGTTTCAACAGATGTAAAATGCTGAATGCCACAGAATTTTCTGTACATCTTAAAGATTGTAGCTTATTCAAATCAATTAGATTTGAGAGTTTAAATTTATATAACCATTGAGAATCAACACACTTTGTCACCACTGACAACTTGACATATTTATGGATTATTTAGAATCTCATTGAAAGAGGAAGGTTAAACAATTATAGAACACACAACTTCTATCAAAATAAAAACTTTTTTTCTTTTATTGTAATTAAAAGCCATTACATTTTCTACAGCAAAATGTCCCCAAACCAGAAAACACAACGTGGCTTCCATTAAATGTTTGGAAAATGGCCTGCGAGATGAGTGACACATCTGAAAACTTCCGTTACATCCATTATGATTTGGATAAAACACCTGTATGGATAAGACTGGATGAAGGCCCTGAGGTAATGATAACGATAACAAAATGCATTACCCATATAAAAAAATATTAAAACAATCAGTCTCAATCAAACTGAAGGCTACATATCTTAATAATTAGGACATATCTTCAATAAAGATCATTTCATTCTTTGAAATCTGTCTCTTTAATCTATTTGTACATAATAATGAGAGACTTAACTCTGCAAAGGCATTGTTTTTCTGGCTGATTCAGGCAACCCATTTCAGGCATAGGAAATAAATAGCACTTTTAAGAATTTGTCCTAGCATTTAGAATGAGAAATATGCCTTAATCACTTGTCATATATTAAATTGTTTTATTGTGGTTCTAAATTATACAAAATATTTTACAGTTTGTGGCATAGTAACCATGGCACAAATGGGTTCCGTGAGCCCAGGCTCATTACCAATCTCTTAAAAACAAAATGTGTTTTAATGTTTTGAATTCTTACTTTTATTTCCCATTAATTCTGTGATTATAATTTTTAAATTGTCTGCAGTATATTGCAATTTGATAAAGAAACTGATGGGGCCTCCGTACAGGATGACTAAATTTAGTTTTGTCATTCTAGATTCATTGTTTTAATCCTGTGCCCAAGAGTCTCTTGCTACCCCTTCTGTTTACTCTGTAATGCTAGCCAAACACATTTTCTGTAATAGTATATAGCCTGGTGAGCCAATACACATAAAGCAATGAACAATCAAAATAAGCACTATATTTCTTATGGTCATAAAGAATTCACATTAGTCTGAACACATTTGGATGAACCTATAATAAAAATCTGTTGTTGAAATCATTAATGTATACTGTGTACAGCTCTCTGTACTTTAGTTCCAGTGTTACTGAATTAGACTCAGATTGCAAGTCCAGTCACATTTATTGGGTTGGTTAGTTCTTAGCTTCATATCAGGATTTCCTGACCACAAACTCACGAAGCTCTATTACTATCTTAAAAAGCTGAACAAATGGACCAAATGAAGATCGTAAAATTAAGAGCAGATAGTTGCTATCTTTGCACCAAAAATGCAACAGCTTTTGTTGAACCTTATGATGATAATATTCATGAGGTCAAAATGCATTTTATTGATCAAGCCAGTTATCTGATGAAAAAAAACCCACAAAAGTGCAAACATAAAAAAAAAAAAAAAAAGCAGAAGATGCAGATTAAGGAGACGCCCACAAAAATTCAGACTTAACAAACAACCAGCAAGCTTGCAGACAAAAGAAACAAGCATGAAGATTAAGACAAGAAACAATTAGCAGAAAATGCAGACATAAGAAAAACACCTTGAAGATACAGACATAAGGAACAACAGGCAGAAGATGCAGACATAAACCTTTAAATTCAAGAGTGTAAATTTGAGCCTCCAACTAGGAACAATTAAGTGAGTTGGCATCTTTCACACAAAAATTGTAGTGCTTGTGACAATAACAAAACAATAGTGCCTTGTGACAAACATAAAGTTTTTTATTTCACTTTCTCTAGTGGGTATTCCCATTTTACATAATGATTTATCAATCTATGTAAGCAATGGACATAAAGTTTATACAATAACTGTTGGAAAAAAAGAAAATGAACAAGATAACAATTATTTTGGTGTATGGTTAGTTTAGTTCTTTCCTTGTAAATCCTAGGCACAATTTGAACCGGAGGGGGTATGGGGTGAATGTTATGAAAATGATTTAATGTATCAGTTGTTGTTGTTATGTTAACGTGTGCTTGTAACTTTCCATAAGAATGTGTTCAGCAAATATTAGAGATGTGTGTTGTGTAGTCATTCAGTGTATTTCGACTCCAGGAGGCAAGAGAAAAAAAGTGTTTTTCTTTACAATAACTGTTAAAAATTTTTAAAAAGGCTCATTTTATTAACAAGGATGTATTTTATATTCAGCTTGACTTGGGCCTTTAGGTCTAGGTTTTACAATGTTATGAATGCAAGAAGCTTGTGAAAGTTTTTGCGTTTTAAAATTGTATAGATTATAACTGAGAAAGCATGATTTTTTTTATATCAAAAACTTTAGGTTCAAGCAAATCCTCCTCCGGAGCGCTTTCTCTACGCTGTCTTGGATCCCCCTGAATATAACGATGGTGATCTGCCTCTTCCAGATAGAGTTAATGGAAATTGGAATGATTGCCTGACAGCGTTTCAAAAATTAATGTTTGTTAAAGTTTTCCGTGAGGAAAGGGTGAGTTTTCAATTAAAAGTTTTGTTGTGTGCCCAAGAAAGAGCATCACACTCACGTCTTACAAACCAGTACATAGACCTACTATTCTAACTGTGAAACTGGCAAAGGGGATCAAAGGATCTTGCGCCATAGCCTTAAGTTTTCTTACCATGGTCATAGTTTAAATATTAGATCTATGTTCTGCGGCACAGGTTCTCTGTAAAATCACATCACATCTTAGATCCCTGGGTTAGGGCAGTCAAATGGATAATCTAGATCTATGGCCTGCTAACCAAACTTCTTCCCAGTTAAAGGCTCATTCTGGCTTTTTACAATATGATGAATTAAAAATAATGCTTACACTCACAATGTTCAAATGTTTAAAAGGAGTTGATATTCTCTGTAACATGAATTAACTTAATGTTGAGGTAGAAAGACTAATTGAATAGATCTAGATCTAGATTAATCTAAATTGATGCTAGGGTTATCCTTCAATGCTAATAGATATCTTGGGGCTATTGAGATTGTTGATCCATTAAAAATGATAGAAAAAAGTAGCAGTTAGGATCAAAATAATCTTCTAACTATAAAGCACTGTGTGTAAATTTTTTTCAACAAAGATATTTTTCTTGGGTTTTATGTGAATAAAAATTAATTATATCCTTTTTGGATTTATTGTTAACTTTTATATTATGTCAATTCTGTTTTTATCCTAGACAACATTTGCAGTGACAGAGTTTGTTTCTGAATGTTTAGGGAAACAATTTGTTGAAAGTCCTCCTGTCACATTGCCAGAACTCTATGAAAGTATGTCTAAGACTACTCCACTGGTCTTCGTTCTTTCTCCAGGATCAGATCCAATGACATCATTTCTACGTTTTGCTAAAGATATGGGAGTTCATGAAAAGTAAACACAGACATTTTTCAATAAATATATTCATTAAATTAGTTTTCTACCATAAATGTCTTCTTTAAATTAAGCTAAATTCTATGGGAATTTAAATATGATTGTTATGGAAAAGAGAAACATAAAGCTTACATGGAGAAACTGCTGCCATTTTTGTGACATCTTTTTTGTCTGGTGTCAGTCTGCTGCCCTTTCATATCAGTTAGTTCTTGAAAATTAAGTTTTAAACGAAACAACATAGGGAACTAGATTTCTTTGCAACACTAGCTTTTAATACAAGTAGATCTACATCATCTCATTCACAAAGTCAAGGCTCTAACTCTAGTTAGACTGAGAGTTTCTTATTACAGTGTTCCCCCTGCTTCCTCATTTTCCAAGAGTTTCTGTAATCTCCTCAAATTTACCCATATGACTGAAACAGCTCAGCTTTGTCTTTTCACATTATAGACTTGAGAAGTTCCTCCTTTTTTTGTCATCCAGAGTGTTGACTTGTAAGAGTAAAAACCCAGCATTTTTCTGTAGCATTTATTTGAATTTTTTCTTTCTGTGTTCAGTATCCAACTTACACAACCATGTGGGGGTTCAGAGACCACTAGGGAAGAATGCAGCTGTTACTTTTCCAGATTCTCTAGATTGCTTATGACAGCAACTGCCAAGCTTAAAAGGGTTTTTATTTCTTATTGATTTGAAGTCCATCTCTTCCAATGTTTGACCATAGGTATTTAAATGAGTCAACTTCTTCTAATGTTAGTTCGTTCGACTGTACCCCAACATCCTCAACATCTCATTATATCTCCAGCACAAACTAGTATTTTGAATTTATCAGCACTGATTTCCATGCAGACTGCTCTAGTATACAGTTTTGAAGTAATATCTTGTACCTGGTCTGAAATTTCCCCAATGAGGTCTATATCCTCTTCAAACCCGAGATGGACAAAGGCTGCCTATATGGTCAAGTAGGAGTAAATCCTTCTAGAGTTTCCATCATAATATGCTTCAGAAATATGTTAATAAGAGCTGGAGAGATAATGCATCCTTACCTCACTCCAATGGATGTCCTAAAACTTTCTCCAACTTTGTTGTGCAGAAGTATTGAGCTGTTTACCTTAGGGTGTAGGGCTTCGATATTATTGATAATGTTTTTATCCAAGCTGAACTCCCCCATCACTTACCACATACCATGATGCCAAAACCAGTCAAACGTGTTTTTTTTTAAATCTGTGAAGTCGTGTACCAGTTTATTTAGCTGTTAAAGACATTTTCTCCTTTAACAGTCTAATGTTAAATATATGTTCAAGAATGCTTCTACCTTTGCAAAGGACCTCCTCAACTTTTGAGTCTGTTGAAATTATTTTCAGCATTATTTTGCTTGGATAACTATTAGACTTTATCGTTCTATAGTTTGTTTGTTTTTTTATTGTCTCAAGTTTTCTTTCTGGAGCAGTGGAATAAAAAAAAATTTGGTTTTATTCTTGTGGCAATATTTTTTTTAATCCCATATTTTCTGGCAGATAGTCCTAAAAATTTTGTTATATTTGAGCCATTGTATTTTAAAAGTTCTGATGGTATGTTATCCCTCTGATGATACAATATAAATACCATCAGAAGGATAGAAGTGTTACTTATTTGAAACCTATCAATTTTTTATTTGTTTTATCTTAATACAGTTTAATTATATATTTGATAAATTCTTCTTTGTATAACTTTTAATTTGGAGCAAGCTGGCTAAGGGAAATTTCTGTGGCATTTTACGTCAGGAGAGACGATCTTTTCCCTTTGCAACATCTTGTGTGACTAAAGAGGCCAATCCTTGATACACAGCTGTGATCGCAGGTTGGGCATATGTGATCACCAGGCGCCATTGCATTATCACCCTTCTTTCTGCTTCTGTAGTGTATGGCATCTGCAATCCGAGACCCTTCTTTTATGCTCTCTCTTCTTGTAGATCTATCCAAAGCTACTTTTTCCAAGCTGCTAGTGTCAATTTTGAAGAGCTTCATGTCGCGTTTGCATACATCCATATAACGTAAAAGTGGGCGACCAGCGGCTCTCCTGCCTTCTATTAGATCACCATACAGAATATCTTGTGGAAGTCGATCTACTGACATTCTACAAACGTGGCCAAGCCAGCCAAGGCATCTGCTGCTGATAACAGAGCGCATGTCCTGGCATCCTGCTCTTTGTAGCACTTCCTTATTGGTTATCCTATCTTGCCACCTTATTTTAAAGATCCGCCTTAGGCATCGGAGGTGGAAGACATTCAGCTTTTTTTCTGCCATGAGTAAGTTGACCAAGTTTCACTTCCGTATAGCAAGGTGCTCAACCACACAGGTCCAGTAGACTAGGGCTTTAGTATTGTTAGTCAGCAATATGTTGTCCCACACTCTTTTCTGCAACTGTGACATGGTGGCCATTGCTTTGGCTATCCTGTTGTTAATGTCTTTATCCAGTAGAGTATTGTTGGATATGATGGAGCTGAGATAGCAAAAGTGATCCACAACTTCTAGTGGTTGGCCATTAATGTTTACTTGAGGTGCAGTATTTGTGTTCTGGACTAGTATCTTAGTCTTACTTTGACTAATGTTTAAGCCTAACTTCTGGCTAGCAGCAGATAGTTTGTCAACTAGGAATTGAAGCTGAATATCAGAATCAGCCAAAATAGCTGCATCATCAACATACAGGAGTTCCCTGATAAGTAGCTTCCTAACCTTGGTTTTTGCCCGCAGCCTTGATACATTAAATAGTTTTCCAGAGGATCTTGTATGGAGAAACACACCTTCGTTGATGTCGTTGTACGCATGATGCAGTAGACAGGAGAAGAATATGCCAAACAGAGTAGGTGCAAGCACACATTCCTGCTTGACACCACTGCTTACCCCAAAAGGTGTTGATTGGGCTCCATTGAATTGACAGTACATTTCGTTTCCTCATGAAAGCACTCAATAAACTTCAGTAGTTTGGGAGGGCAACCTATTATCCTTAGGAGTTTGAAAAGGCCACTTCTGCTGACCATATCAAAGGCTTTAGTAAGATCAACGAAAACGATGTAAAGGGGTCTGTCTCTCTCTGAATTTCACCTAAGGGAAATTTAATTATTATGTTATTATTAGAGCTAACGAAAGACATGACATTTCCTAAATTTTATTTATGGATGATTAGTTATTGCTTAATTACATTGTGGTTGTTTTTATTAAATCCTCATCACATTTAGAAAGTAATTTGTAGGTTTGATTCCTTATTTTAACTATTCACTTATAGTGTGAAATCAATTTCACTTGGCCAAGGTCAAGGTCCAGTGGCGGATAAAATGATCAAGAATGCAACCAAATTTGGTGAATGGGTTTTTGTACAGGTAAGGAACAGAAGCTAGCATTTTTTTTTTTAGACCTTTCCAATTGTCATTTTCAAAAAGTATATAGGTAACTGTTATATTATAATCTCTCCTAGCCATTGACTAAACAGAAACCAATGTTTGTTATTTTTGTATAAACATAGATTTTTTTCCCCCAGATTTATAAATATATTAATTAAAAATTTGATTGTATTAATTTTAAAAGACTTAACATTTTTTGCTTTAAAAAGTTATTTAAACCAAAACATTTAGTTTAAATTTAACTGAAAAATTCTTTTTAGAATTGCCATTTAGCCTCTTCATGGATGAATGCCATGGAAGACATTATAAAAAATATCCAGGAGACCAGTTCACTTTTACACAGTAACTTTAGACTCTGTCTTCAATGCCTGCCAAACATTTCCCTGTCAGTGTTCTTCAGAATAGTGTCAAAGTCACTAATGAGCCACCTAAGGGCATTAGAGCCAATCTAAGAAGGGCATTCATAGATATGTCAACTTCATTTTTTGAAGACCACCGTAAGACTTTTTTGTTTTTGTTAGAAAATTTTTTTAATAATTAACAATAAATTCCAACACTATGATAGTATTGAGAGATGATAATGTAGTCCTCTGTGTTAATAGTAATAATGTTATTTACACTATGTATTGTGTATGGATTATTATAGTGTTGGTTTAATCCTGTGCACTCCCAGGGGAGCATAGGGCCGCAGCCACACCTCTCCACTGAACTCGGTTCTGAGCAGCTTTCTTCATCTTCTGCCATGTCATTCCAGTACCCTCAGCTTCACTGATGACTGACCTCTTCCAGGTTTGCTTGGGTCTGCCCACTTTCCTCTTTCCTTGTGGGTTCCAGTCAAGTGCCTGCCTTGCAACATTGGTAGCTGGTTTTCACAGGGTGTGTCCTATCCAGCTCCATTTTCGTTTTGTGATGTCTTGGGCTATGGGCTTTTGTCTAGTTCTCGCCCACAAATCGATAGCAGTTATCTTTTCTGGCCACATAATTCCTAATATGCGGCGTAGGCATCTGTTAACAAAGGTCTGGAGCTTTTCCATATTTGTTATATTTGTTATTATAGTGTAGGTTGATTGATTTTTTAATTTAAAAATGACAAAAAAAAAGACATTTTAAAGATTAGTAATAATAATGACTGACTTAACTTGTGTTATTGTTTCTATATAAATTTAAAAAAATTTTTATAACAGCTCTGGGAATGGACTGGAGGAAGATCATTTTTGGCATTTGTTTTTTTCATGCTGTTATTCTTGAGAGGAAAAAATTTGGACCATTAGGCTGGAATATTACAGTAAGAGTCATGTTAAGACTGTAGAACTGGGATATTACAGTTAGAGTGTAGAACCATAATATTACAGTAAGAGTAATGTTAAGAACTGGAATATTATCTATTAGTGTAAGGACCCATTCAATTTTTTTTGTTTTTTAGATACTATTAAAGCTATTACATAACAGACATAAACTCAAGTGTTAAAATGACCCATTAATCTAAAAAAAAAGTTTTGAACAGATAGGTCTTAATGTTCTTCTTGAATGTAGTAGTGAAGCAAGCTGTTTGTCTGAGATCAATGGGGAGTGAGTTCGAAACCTTTAGACAAGCACTGAAAAGGCCCACAAACTGTAACTTTTTAGTGAGAAACATGTCACATTGAGTCCATGGACTGCAGGGCTCTCTCTCTAACATATGGAGTGATCAGTTCACTAAAGTAAAAGGACATTCTTAGTTTTGTAGTCAATTCTTGCATTCAATGGAGTGTACACAAGAGAGCAGTAGCAGAATCACTTCTTGTTTTTCATAGGACCATTCATGCAGCATTGTTCTGAATTTGCTCTAGCTCAGCGGTTTTCAACCTTTTAAGGTCGGCGACCCCTTTTAGAATCCCCCACTCTAACGCGACCCCCCCTTAACACACACACACACAGCAATAGAAGAATAGAAAAAAACAATCTATATTTTCGATGGTCTTAGGCGACCCCTGGCAAATTGTCAATCGACCCCCAAGGGGGTCGCGACCCACAGGTTGAGAACCCCTGCTCTAGCTGAATGATGATGTTGTCCTGTATACCTACCTGCTAGCACGGGATTGCAGTAGTCAAGGCAGGAGAGTATGAATATCACAGCTAACTTTTTTTTGTTGACTGTTGTCAAATATGGTCAGATCTGGTCTAATCTGCCCAGCTGCAGATAGAGATATCTTTGCAGAGCTGACTTATGTGTGGGTCAGAAGAAAAGAGTTGAGGCAAAGAAAACTCATATTAGCTTAATTTAAAGAACTAAGCCACGAGCTAGCACCAGTGCTCAAAATACTTTTTCAGGCAACACTTAATCAGGGTAGGGTACCTAAGATTGCAAACTAAGTGGATTAAAGAAACCTGGCAGTTCATGATGAATAGGGAATCTATACTCTCTACATTTGTCATGTAGTTTTCTTAATTGCTTTTGTCCTATCTTTATTCATAGTAATATATATATATATATATAATCCTTCAGTCACGAAAATGAATGCTGTAGTTGACGACTTATTTGACTTAATCCTGTGCACTCCCAGGGGAGCATAGGGCCACAACCACACCTCTCCACCAAACTCGGTTCTGAGCAGCTTTCTTCATTTGCTCCCATGTCATTCCAGTAGTAGTATAGTGCTTATTGCCATTACCACCTCCAGCAAAGAAAACCTTACAATCTGAACAATGAAAAGGAATAGAAAAGCAATCTCAGCAACATGTGTCATGAAGTTATCTAAAAAATCAAAAGTTATTTATGTTAAAAAATAGCTGGAAAAAAAAACAGTGAGGCTATAAAGAAAAAGCTTAGGAATTATGTTGTTTTTTTAGTGTTTCTATTGTTATTATTAGAACTTAATGTTTGTTTTTATTCCAAAAGAATCAACTTGTTTATTAAGGCTTGTCCCATTAAATTAATTATGACATGAAGCTGATATAAAATAATAATTTGACGAGAGTTGGCCTTACTTAATGCTAATTAGGCATGGGGCATCTGACTGTGTTAAGATTATTAAATTTCATTTAGTGCTGGATATTCAAAAATAAATCTTTTCTCTAGGTTACTAGGACATTTTGTTAAACATTTATAATTGTCTAACAACCTTTTTTTTTTCGAGAAAATTCATCTACCTGGTATATTGAAAATACATTTTTTGACCTTTCCTTATAACAATTGTGAAAGACTATACCAGTATAGAGTCAGAATTAATTGAAGCTGGATGATTACTTATATAATATTGTTATTAAATCTTATTTGGATAAAAGATTCCTGGCAGACATTAATCAACTGGCAAAGGAAGTTATGTATTAGAAAAATGTATTCCCTGTGCTGTGTAGAAAAAAAAAACAGAAAGAGATAAAGAGATAATCAATGTTTGAAAGTAATGAGAGGCTGTATTATGGGAGTAGCTACTGTGATATATGGTAGACTAGATTTGTTCAATTTAAAATAGAAAATGCAATTAGGGAAGAAAATTGTGTTTTTGTTCAGTACAGACCATCCTGGCAATGCAAGTTCTAAAATTGGTGGCTCATGAATATAAAAAAAAAAAATGCTCAACACACACAAAAATATAACAAACACACATATAAAGTATAAATATTTCTTTTATTTTTTAAAAAAGAAAATGTTCAGCATCAAAACATGCAGCAATATGGACCTGTTAATTAAACAACTAATAAATCATAATGAACTTAACACAGTTAACAATAATGATATTGTTGTGTCTCTCTCCTTTGTTTCTTGATTGAAATCAAAACAGCTACCACCAATTGCGAGAATGTGGCAACTCAGATTCTCAATAGGGTGATACTTTATTGAGTCTAATGTATTACATGCCAAATAGTGTACTTTATTGAGTCTGATGTATTACATGCCAAATAGTGTACTTTATTGAGTCTGATGTATTACATGCCAAATAGTGTACTTTATTAAGTCTGATGTATTACATACCAAATAGTGTACTTTATTGAGTCTGATGTATTACATGCCAAATAGTGTACTATTGGCAACACAAAATTTCTAATTGAATAACTGTTGTACTGTTCTGATCTTGTACTGGACTCCACTGTGCTAGACCGTCTTGACTCTGCAACTCTCTCTTTTTCTTTATATAGGGTTTCTGAATGTCACTAGTCCTCTCTGGATGATCATTTCTTCACTTTTCTAAAGTAATTCATTTCAAAATATTATCTTTTTAGAAAACAAAATGTATGTATACAGTTTTTCTTATAAATAAGTCGTATCTATTTTTATTTTAGTACGCTTTTAGTGATAGTGATAGAGAGTGTGCATTGCTCAACATGGAAATGTTTTGTAAAGATGGTTACATCCCTTGGGAGACACTGATCTATATAACAGGAGAGGTAGAGTATTGTGTGTATTGTCATTTGCTCATGAGATATAAATATTTTAGTTTCTTTCTAAAACACTAAGCCAAAAATATTTATCTCTTGACTTTTCATGACTTTGTTATAAACATGTAATTAAAAAGAAAAAATTTAAAGGAAATTATTGTAATAGTTTGAGACAACTTATTTAATAATTTTGTAATTGGAATTGACCAGACACGTATGCCCACTTCATGTGGAGCGAAAATGACAAAACAGTGCACATTATATCATATATTCTATATGGATTTTGCTCAGCAGCTAGACATGCAATATCAGGCTTTGAGACCAAGCTGAATTAAAGGAGTAACAGAAGTGGGCTAAATTGAGTCAAGAGAGAAAAGTATCATTTTGTCATCAGACCACAGATGGCTCACATTTAATTATTATCACATTTCTTAAAATGCAATTGTGCATTTTAAAATAAAATACCACCACAATTTTCAAACTACATACATCCATAAAAGACTTCATACATTAATCTATATTCGTTAATTTTCAAATTTTAGGTTAACATTTATGAATGATTATTTTTTTGTACAGTATAATACACAATTAGTTGAATGATTTAAAACTTCTTTTATCACCACAGATTACCTATGGTGGTTGAGTCACAGATGCCCAAGATCAAAGATGTCTAAGGACAATTTTAAAGTTTTTTTTCAGACCTGAAACCTTAAAACCAAAATATAAATACTCGGAATCAGGTAATTGTATGTTCAATATAAAGTACATTATAAAGGAAGTCCTATTCATTTATTTGCGGCAGATGTTGATGTTTATTAGCAGGTTTCAAACTAGGACTAAAATAAATTGAGGATCTGTTTCCTTTTTTTTCTTTTTATACACCATATCTGTGATCTAACCTTTGAAAGTAGCATCTTCGTCTTCGTACAAGTATTACTTCATTCAGTACACACACACATACACACATTGTCCTTAACACTGATCAACATATTTTGATGTAAAATACAAATATTCAAAATTGATTTCTCATCAGTAAGTTTGTATAATGTTCTACTAATAATTTGTAAAAGATTAAGATGCTGGTATAGTCAATAGCTTATGGCACATCAACATTATTTAGATCTCTATTGATTGTAGAGAAGCTGCAGGGTTTAGAAGTGTTGACAACTGATCCAAAAGTTTGTATTGCTATTAAGATCAATGTCATAGAGAGGGGTGTAACATGCACTTTAAAATAGTTGCATGGAGTGATCAAAGCAAAAATTCCTTTTCAAAAATATGCAAACAAAAAACATACATAAATTATAACCAGTTACAGAATTGAAGTATGAGCCTAATCAAAATTGATATAACAAATTAGATTAAATCCATTCTAATCTGACTTCAGAATCCTATGCAACTTGAGCAAAGATTTAACATAGTGAAAGTAGATTTGATTAAGACTGTTTTAGTTAGTCTGTCAGGGTGAGGAACTTTTTAGCTCGTGATACATTGTTTATTTTACTATTCCTTTTATCAGCTGGCAAAAGGGTTAAAAAAAAAAAAACAAACTTGGATGGACACAGATCTCAAAAATAGCTCTAACAAATTTAACAGTTTAAGTATAACTTTGGGAAAAGAATAACTAGCTAATTGGCCGCACTTGAAACTTGTTTGACCATTATAATTTTTCAAAATATAAATTTCTTACAATTAAATTTTGTCTGGAGGTCAAAGAGTTCAATAAATACATTCAACTTTTTCAAGAACATTTGACATCTTTGAAACTTTGATTACTTGTATTAATATCTAGATCCAGTAGTCTAGTCTAGGCTACCCTTTTTTAAAATATTGCCATGTCTGCATCTGTATTACCTATCTAGAATTTTATATATTCTGACTAGATTTATACATGCGCTTAACCTTGATTTATTTCAGGTATGGGGGAGAGGGAATTGTTCTTTTGTTTAAAATGTAGTATTCATGAGTAATTAATAGCAAAGTAATTGCTTACCAAAAGTCATCAGCCTCATAAGAAAGAATGTCTTTGAGAAAAAAAGTTATTGTTTTGTATTAAATACAATGGGCCATGGAAGGTAATTTTGTAAATTTAATCTATTTTTGAAGGTATTTACTATCCACCTCTTGTCAAGACATTGGCTACTGTCAAGGCTTACATTGAATCTCTACCACTTATAGATGAGCCAGAAATGTTTGGGCTCCATGAGAATGCAAACATAGCCTTTCAGTTGAATGGAACCAATGCTTTACTTGGTAAGACTGTGTTTGTTTTGCTAATGCTAGTGTAGAAACAAAAACAGTCGCAATTTACTGCTATATACACTTACACTGGTTTTGTTTTGAAATACTTTAGTTAAGAATATGATTCATTGTCATATAATAAATTGGCATATAATCTTTTTTACACTGCTTTATTATAGCTTACAACATTGTAGCTATCA